>NW_015112753.1:428679-472669 GCF_001443285.1 Poecilia latipinna | reverse complement strand
CCTGCTATGTACCTTGCGAATGCACATAATTCTGCTGCCATTTTATAGCTCAATTAAGTAACTACAGTTGTTAAAAAAAAGCTATATATCAAATATGTAATTTATGTAATTTTACACCATGAAATTGGGTCTCTTTCTCTTTAAAAGCTCCTGCTCTTTCTGAAACTCCGCCTTCAGGAAGTCATCATAATATGGCTCCTCTATTAACCCTTTACCAACGTTTTTACTAGCATTACTCTGTAGTTCCTATATTGAGCTTTGCAGATGCACACTTCCATCAGGTGTTTGCTAATTACTGCTGGCTAGTCTGAGTAGCAGAGTGGGGGAGCCTCAGTAGACTGGAAACAAGGTGCAGCTCCAACGAAGAGATGCACCTTGAAGGAGGCGGTGGTTCACATGGATGTCCACATGGGAGATCGAAGTATTTCTCAAATGAGTGAAAGAATTAAGGCAACACTCCAAGTATGTTCTTGATGAAGAAATAGCATTGTCAAATGATGTAAAGTAAAAGAAAAGCCAACACAAAGTCATAACACGACCCTTTTAAAAATCCTTCTGGAACCGGATCAAGACTTGTACCAACCTGCAAAGACTTCGGATGGGTCACTGGGATATATGGTATCGCGACAAAGCAGCGAGCCAATCGGGCCTTGGTAGTGGCAAAGCAAAGGATCGATGGCTGCTTCCATATCAGCTTCACTTCCTGTATCCAGCTGACAAAGACCTACCAAGGGTAAAAGGGGAATAATGTTACTTAAACCTTACAATTTATTTCAATACGTTTAGCTTTAAAGTCAAAGAAGAAAAGGCCAGAGTTGGTACCGTTCATGTCTTTGGTCTGCAGGTAGAAACCACTGTAGGATGATGCTATGTACTGATGGCTGCTACCACTTTCAGACGGGATGTAGGCATCCTGTCGGTCCGCTAGTGTTCCCTGGGAGGAGAGGTAGCTGGGAATATCCGCAGGTAGGTTGGTCTCATCTGGAGAACAAGGTTACGTTTTAATACAAGATTAGATGCTTGGACAATCTGAAAAACCAAGTGACCTCTGACCTGTATTGGTGACGCTACAGTCCTCGTTCCGCCGGCGGGTGTGGTAGATGATGACCACCCAGACCAAAGAAGTTCCAACTACGCAGCAAACCACCGCGATGATGACAATCCCTACTGTTGTCCAGCCATCATCATCTGCCCCTGATCCACTCCCCATGACGTTCCCAGTGCCACTCTGCACTCCGGAGTCACAATTGGGGTTCGGTAGGACTGCCAGGCGAACATTCCCCCTCTCCGTGCCCAGGGCGTTCGACATCTCGCAAGTGTACTTTCCTGCATCCACCTCAGCAGCATCAACCACAATGAGGAGCTGGTTGGCAGCGGCAAAGAAGTGGCGCTCTGTCACCACTAGGGGACTGTCGTCTTTGGTCCAGTTCAGTCTAGGAGGAGGGCTTCCACCGGCGATGCACTGGAGGACGGCTGTCTCGCCCTTGGCCACTGTCCGATCCGTGAGAGGGCGCAGGAAATAGGGCGTTTCTGTAAGAAATACAGGAAAAGCTTTGGCAATACTGTGAAAAACGACGGAATAGTAAAGGTCTACTAGGTGTAAGGTAACTTTCTCACCAAGAACAGTTAGAGTTGCATTTGCTGAAATAACTCCGGCTGTGTTCTGAGCCGTGCAGCTGTATACACCAATGTCTTCTGTCTTGACACCCGTAATGAAGAAAACGTCATCCTCGGGCATGACGTGCATGCGACGTTCACGAGCGGCAGGAAAGTCAGTGCCTCCATCTTTCTGCCAGGCAATCTGAGGAGATGGGCGACCCTCGGCTGCGCATTCCAGCCTAGCCATCGCTCCTGCCCGGATCGTCAAGTCCATTGGCATTTTGGTGAAAGAGGGAAGTACTGAAAAAGCAAAACAGTTTAAAATTTGGAGTTAAGGGTCTGGTGAGATGTGCCTAACAATTTAGCACACCCCGAACTTACTGTTCACTGTGAGCCGGGCCTTAGAGGAATATGACGACCCAAAGTGGTTAGAGATGACGCACTGGTACTTCCCCTCGTTGGAGAAGTCCACGTTCCGCAGCTGCAGTGTGGTGGTGTACTCTGTGACTTCCGTCTCACTTCCCGCATCACCCTGCACTCTTAGGTGGGCCTGGTTGTGGATCTCAGCATCGTTCAGGACTTCGTTGTCTTTCTTCCAGGCAAAGGTCATGGGGGAGTCGCTGGAGCTCGCAGCAGAGCAGACAAACGTCACGGTGGCTCCTTTGAGGGCCGACTGGGTCTCTGGCTGCACCGTTATCTTGGGCTTTGGGAAGTCATCTGGACGAACAAGAACAAACCTCAACATGTATGCAGATGACACACAAACTAGTACATTTTAACATTTAGTGGCCTTGGAAGAGAAATACCCAATTTAAACGGCTTTTGTGTATCAGGAATGAATGCACTTACCACACACAAACTCCTCCTGGCGTACCAAGAACACACTCCTGCCCTTCAGCATCTGTGGGTGGGCGCAGCTGGCATTGACGCAGGGCAGGAAGCTTTGCTTTTCTACCCAGATGGGAAGCCACTTCAGCTGGCAGTCACACAGGAGACTGGAGGTATTCAGACGCCTACCAGGAGGAGAAGGTATCAGAAATGCTTTTGGTTTAGCACATGCTTCATGAATCCATAAGTTAATGTTCTAACAGAGAAGACAAGATGTTTAAGAAGTGGAGTTGAGGAGGACTTTTTTTCCTGTTAAGTATTTGAATTAAGATATTTATTTTAAAAAATAGGGGGGAAAAAAGACTAATTGTTACTGCCTCACTTTAAATGACACTAAATCTTTACTGCTCTATGTAGGTTTGGCTTCATTAATTACTTCAAGGAGGTCTTGAATCAGTTAGCCCATTGTCAGAATAATGAGACAGAGAGGTTATTTTCACTTTCCTCCAATGGAAGTTCTAGTTCCTGACAGAAGTGGTGGCCTATTTCGCACATAGCAGAATACCTGGGAAAACAAACGGTATGTGTTTTGGTCGCTCCAAAACTCCGTTTAATATCACTAAAACAATCGTTTACAACAAAGTCCGACCAAGGTGGAGATTTGAGAAAACTATTTGTGTTTGTGTTTACATGGGAAAATGAGGATTTAAGGTTCCTGCATTTCAGTATGTAATAAATAATGTGCCGATATATTCAGACATTGCTTTCACGTAATTCCTAGTCAATATGGTCTTGTTTTATTTTTTTTTCTAACACACTATTTAAAAATAGTTCAACCCATATATTTGTTCACACAAGTGAACCTCTTGGCAAGTCATCGTTGTTTTGAAGCAATCTGATTGGCTGACTTTGCGCTACAGTGCCCCCTATGGGTTTGGTTTGGCATGTTTAAAACAGTGCTCAGGGGCGGATTTGTGCAGGTTCATGCAATTGAAAAGTTTTCTGAAACCAAATGTGTGTGTACGAAATAATTTTTTAAACAATAAGGGGGAAATATTTGTTTTAATACAGGCCAGGCTGCATGTGTACACAGACAAAAGCTTTGTGATGGCCACTATGAAACGTTGAGTTTGTAACTAATTTAGCACAATGCTTACGGTCATTGTTCATTAGGGTTAGGATTCTTGGCTGATATGTTGAGATGTCACTTCAGTATTTTCACAGATTTTCACAGATATTCTGTAACATGACATGTATTTTACAGATATGAAGGTGTTTTCAGGCTGATCAGCTTTTGTTTAAAATAATAATTATGGTCAAACACCTCCACTTTAGTTTCATCAGACCACAGAACATGTCTCCAGAAATAAAAGTCGTCATATTTGGAATTATTTGTAAACCATATTCAGATTTTTTTTCATGCTTTTGAAGCTATGGCTTCTTCCTTGCAGAGCGGCCTTTCAGTCCATCACGGTGCAGGCCATGTTTAACTAGATAATGAAGAAAATAGAACCAGAATAATTTTGGTAATCCTAACTGACCTTAAAAAGGGAAAAGTTTAGTCGGATTTAATGTCAGAGACTAAAAAATACATTTTTACATGTATAATTATTGTGTTTCAGCTGTACTGATGAACATAGTTAGAAAACTGCAATGTTGTAGAATTACAAAGAACATTTGAAGATATCATCAAACTATTCAATGATGTTTGGAGTTGATATTAATAAGAAAGTCAGCGGTGTGTGGTGCCGACACTTACAGCTCCTGAAGGTTTTTCATCTGGGAGAAGGCGTTAGCTTGGATGGACATGATGCCGTTATTGCTCAGATCTCTATGCAGAGAGGAAAAAATAAGAAAAAACAAAGACAAGGCATCAGCACTGATAAGGTCCTCAGAGAGATTTTTTGCAGACATCAGATGTTAGGAGAGCAGAGATTTTTACAATCTTCAATCACGAGAAAGAGTGAGAGAGAAAAAAACAATAAAACTCTGGGCAACAGATCGCATTGTTAATCAAACGAGATCTGACTATGAACTGCTTTGAGCTCTGGCATTGGTTCTAATTAGAATCAAATGCAGTTGTTGAAAAGTCATACACAAACACACACAAACACACACACACACACACACACACACACACACACACACACACACACACACACACACACACACACACACACGTTGTCTCCACTTTGTCTCTCTTTGTGATCAATATAGTTTTGGCTCACATGTAAGGGTACTAATGGCAGCTTTTTTTTTTCTTGACTCCACATCAAAGCAGAGGAAAAGGAGAAGACGGTCTGGATGCATGGCTCAAATAAACACCCTTTTATCATTCGGCCCGCTTTGTTTACGGGTCGGACTTTTGAAAACAATCAGTGAAACACCAGGCCGACTCACAGGTGCTGCAGCTCATCCAGGCCTGAGAAGGATTTTTTGGTCACCGAGCGAATCTGGTTCCCCTGCAGGAACCTGGAAGAATGGAAACAAAGGCTGCATCAGACGACAAGATCTTAGGTTTTATTAAGGCAATTTGGCCCACCAGACACAACTGACTTACAGCGTTTTCATCTTTTCAAGAGCAGAAAACGGCCCATTCATGTCTTCAATAGTCCAGGAGATTTCATTATTCTGGAGATCCCTTTAAGAGAGATTACAATGTAAGAAAAAATCCACAATCAAACATGGAATTTATGCTCCAAATGATCCTTAAACCAGAAATCCCTTTCTGGTCTTTTTGGCACCTATTAATTTACTTGCCCCCTTTATTTGGGGGGCTGGGGAGGGGGGGGACAAGATGGGTGAGATTCTGTTGTTTTGTCATATGTAAAATAAGCTTTTTCATGAACCCACTGACTATATTTCCCTGGAAGACCTTTTTAATTATAAACTGGAGCTGCTAAATAAAGCGTCTCAACAGGAAGTAAAACCCAGTCTATGCATAAAGGTAATTTCCCAGCTACTTTTACAGATACTGTTCTAACAATTGGTGGAAAAGATAAACCTACTATAAAAATCACTGTTTGGTGGGATTTTTATATTAACTTAGCAATAAGTCCAAAATGAGTGACCAAATAATGTGATGCTAGCAGGGAAACAAAACACTCAACACTCGTTTATCCGCTTAGCTGCGTCATTTTTTTCCTTTCTCTTACTACGACTTTCTACATAAAAATAAGACTTTTTACCCAATGTTAAACAGTCAGACGTTGGATTTTGTAATTACAACCACTGTGGCCACATAATCTAACCAGCTGATGTTTCTGTGAAATGTTTTCAGCAAGGAAAACTCAAACGCTTTCTCTCTCTGCTATCCACAGAAAGAAAATGACATCTAGATCACCAAAAGCCTAGAATTTTCCAGAGGAAAAAAAAATGCTTCCTTTGATCCTTTAGCAGCTTTATTGCCTTCAAACAGTTATTTTCCTCCTCGGCATGCTTGGCTGTGGCTGGTTGAAATTGAGGAAGGGTGTGAGTGTGTGCTTTCATGTCGGTGTGTGTAGGGGGAGGCCGGGGACTGTTGAAGCCCTGAAGCAGTCCTTGTCCACCTAGATGCACACCTGCCCTGCGATGACCTCAGCAGCGTCGCTCACATTTGGTTGTAGTTAGTCTCCGCTACGGGAAATGTTACTGAGCCTTTCTGTGGGAACAGGGGAGGTGGGGGGGATGGGTGGATGCGGTGTGGGAGAGCAATTTGGACAGAGGAAAGGATGGTGTGGGGAGGAGTGTGTGTGTGTGTGTGTGTGTGTGTGTGTGTGTGTGTGTGTGTGTGTGAGGGGGGGTTACTGAGGTTGCGGTTGTGCCTGTCTGAGTTCTTTTTTTTTTGTGTGTGTGCACAAACACATCAAGACAATAATCTACTTCACATCCCCAAAGCAATTCAGACGCAATATTTTCACTCCAGTACCAGAGTTAGCTAAAAGCTAAGGATAGCATGGATTGTCCTTTTTTGTTTTTTTTCTGTTAACCTTTCAGACTACCAACAGGAAAAATGTCACCAACTGACCAAGGAAATAATGTACCTCGCAATACTTTTGAGAGGTGACGCAAAAGAAAAAAAAAATCCTCCGTGTTTCCCAGAGGCCTCCGTACACACTCAGTGGTGACATTTACAATTCGTTTTTTTGTAACTCGAACTCAACTCACAGCATCTGCAGGTTGGAGAGGCCGCGGAACGCTCCGCCGGCGATGAAGCTCACGCGATTGTTTCCCACATGGAGCTCATCCAGCAGGCTGAGGCCGTCGAAGCTGGACTCCTCCAGCCTGGACAGGTGATTCGAGGACAAGTTGCTGCAGGGCAGGGAAAAAAAAAACATCAAGGAAGGTTAGCACAGCAACACACCCCTAATATCCATGCAGCAATATAAACAAAAGTGTGGCATTTGTATATATTAATGTCCCCAGAGTCGATACTTTTAGATCCAATTACGGCAAAGAGTCTTTTTTTCTGGTGTTATTTTGTTCTGGGAAAAAGTTTCCTTCCAGTTCACAGTTACAGACACTTTCATGTTGGTCAATTGCACAAAATTCCATTAATATATATTGAATGTTTGTGGTTCTGACGTAATCAAAACCAATATGTGCACTGCTTTGGCTAAGTTGTGGGAGAATGTAGTTAAAAAATAGAGGACAACCTTTTTTTTGTTCCAAAGTAGAACAAATCAGATGGCTGGACATATTCCCTGCTCACCAGCAACTTGTTTATGAGATAAGAGCAAAATCTGAAGCTAATGAGTCCAAAAGCATCCTGGACTTTGCGAACATTAAGACGGCCACTGATGGAAAAAGCCATAACAAAGAATCTGCTCCCAGAGAAAAGCAGGAGATACCGGTGGTAAAACAACAATGAATAAAACCGACAAACTTTAAATGTATCACTACATTTACCTCAAAAATATAAATTATGACACAATCACTTTTTTTTCTAACATGGATTATTGTTAAAAAAAAAAAAATCAACAACACACACACCCACATCGGACCATTTCCCATGGAAGAGAAATGGCTTAAGACGCTGTTTTTTTGTCCTCCAGACCTGTAAGTGGCACTAAATTTGGAGTACAGGACATGAGCACAAAGCCTCGACACCAAACCGTTTGATGAGGAAAGAAGACGCTGATGGATAGCAGCCATCAGTCTTAAGGACCTGCAGCCTGAGTTTTTGTGGATTAGCAGCGAACAACTTTTACCAGGTAAGAAGATTAATGTTCATACACTTCATAAGCAAGTAAGATTAGTAAGACAGTCAGATATTACAGTATGGAGAAGGTACATCTCTAATCATTAGTAACCACGGACAGAATGTCTCAACATCAAGTAGCCTAGCGTGTATGAAAAAAACTGGTTAGCATGTAGACTTTTGGATGCTCCGGTGTAAGGGGAAATACAGTTTATAACCCAGTGGTATAAATCACGAGTTGTGAATTCAGACAAAGTCAGCGGTACGGTTCACTTTCTAAGCTAGCTATTCCCAACTTTTGTAAACAATCTATAGCCATCTGTCTGTCATTAGAAGGACTTTTAACCGTAGGAACGGTTCATTGGTATGAAAACCAAACGTATGGAAGATTTTGTACACCTTGACACTGGTAACCGCAGCCCATTGTCTTCAAGATGCTGTTTGGTTCTGAGTCCAAACTACACAATAAACATCAACTATTTCTACACAGGGTCCCCAGCTGGTCAGCAGTGCTAAAGAAAACTCCAGTCGATTTCTCTTTCATCTCATTAAAAGCTGAATTTTCAAAACCTTATTAATCCTCAAAACTGTTAGCCAGTCCTTGCCTACCAGGAGCTAACGTGTATGGTTTGGGAAATGATTGAAGTCTGTGTAAAACTAAAAATCCCAAAGTCTCATGAGACATAAAAGCAGAACAGAAAAGGTGGGGTGTGTAGTAACTTGGCAGAGCTTTAACACTGGCACTGATCCGCAGAGCAACAGAGACTCTGCTTTGTCTGGTTGGTGGCGGGAGGAACTGAAGTGTAAGCAAAGCAGAGGAGGGGAGGCGGAGCGGTATGTAGGAGTGTCGGGGGTTCAGATGGCGAATGGAATATGAGGAGGGGAAGGAGTCCAGAGAGAGGGAAAAAATATGGACTCACAGCTTGCCGAGTTTCTGGCAACACTTCCAGGTTTCAGGCTGGATCCTGCTGATGGTGTTGTGTTCGAGGTGGAGCTGCTGCAGAGCCCCCAGGCCGTACAGCCAGCCTTTGCTCACCTCCGTCAGGTTGTTAAAGCCCAGCTGCCTGCAGACAATGCAAACATGGCATCACTTCACACAACAGCTGGGGAAGTTTGAAGGAAATCATCTTGGCGCACGCTGATCATAAGGTGAACTTACAGGACTTCCATGTTGCTAAGGCCAAAGAAGGCCCCGTCCATCAGCCCAGAGAGGCGGTTCCTCTGCAGCTTCAGCGAGCGGAGGGTGGGCAGGTCTTGGAAAGTCAAGCCCTCCACCCGGCGAATCTGGTTTCTGCTCAAATCCCTGGGGGGGGGGGAATGCAGTGTTTCAATCAGAAGGAGCCAACAGGTGCAACGATCAAACACGCAACTTTGGTAGGACCGCAGAGCTTACAGATGCTGCAGGTTGGGCAGCTGGAAGAACCTGGCCGGGATGTTGGAGATCCGGTTGTGGCTGAGCTCAAGAATCTGCAGAGTGCTGGCCAGGTTGGTGGACCAGCCCGACTCCAGAGACGAGATGCGATTGTTGCAGAGGAACCTGAAGGATTTTGGAGGAACTTGCTGAAACGTGCTGTTCATTTAACATCATGTTACACCAACAAATCTCAGTGCATAGTTGTGAAGTGGAAGAGTCTTACAAAAGAACCAAACGCTGCATCAGTTTTGTTCTACTTCACTTAATGCCACAACTACTTTTGTCTTAAATCAATTGAAATCCTAATATACTACCTTAAATATTTTGGTTGAAATATGGAAAAATATGGAAAAAAAAAAGAGAAAGTTCAGGCCATGTAAGAAGAATAAAACTCACAAGTTCTTGAGAGGCAGAGCCGGGAAGGAGCTGGACTTTATTTCCACTATTTTGTTGTTGCTGAGGTCGAGGGTTTCCAGGGAGGCGAAGGGTCCGAGCCGCTCCTCCGAGATCCCACTGATCCTGTTGTTTGCTCTGAAAATACAGACACCGTTGCTCCTATAAATTGCAGGAATGCTTCGTATCTGGCCAGTGGCGCAAAACGGTGTCATGTTCCCAAATATGCAAACAGTGAAGACTGTAAATTCCTCTCCAGTCTGGAAAAAAAAGTCAAACATCTCATGAAACCTACCACCCAACATGAAACTCTCTGACATGCCTTTTTTTCCCTTCTCCAAGCTGATGCTGCTTGCATATATTATAACAGGAAGCTAATTGTTGAACATGACTAATGTCGCTGTTCAGACCCTCAGGTTTAGCGACGTGTTATTTTGTTTATAAGGTAATTACGAACAAGGTATTTAAAAAAGTTACCCGCCAATTACTTGGCTGATGAATGCCATTCCCTCAGTGAAAGCATGCCTCGGCAGAGGCCAGCAATTTCCTGAGCTGCACGCCTCCTAAATTGCAGTGCAGGGACTGCTTAGTTATAAACAGAGCTGTACAGTGCCGTCTTTGTGTGTGGGGATTCGGCAGCGGAGTGGACGGGAGGGAGAGAGTCCCTCTGATGCACCAGACTGCAGTCCTTGTCTCCGCTGCTCAGTGCTTAGCACGGTTTAGGGGTTTGGGGGAACCATTTTTAAAAGATTCACTTTTAAAAATGGTGACATTTACTGGAATTTGTACATCATCAGAAAAATCATCTCTAAGCAACAATAATCTGGTCTTGATGTGGATAGTGAGTTCAGACAGCAGATGCACCTTAGGCACAGCTGTCAAGTCTCCCGTTTTGGTCGAGAAACTGCCCCTTTTTTATCCCCCTTTCCTGCCGTATCGTTATTTTCCACTTCTTTTTAAAACTGGAAAAGGCAGAAATTATTCTTATCCCTAAAACTGCTGGTGCTGGTAACTGACACAAGCCTTTCTCTGAAACGTTCTGCAGCCGTAGTCCAACACAATAAAAGACCTTTTTGTAGGGAGAATCACAGAGGGGTCTCCACGCAGCACAACCCTCAGCTCTCAGACTAAAGTGTATCTCAGTTTTCATGTTCTCCTGACTGGTCACTGAGACAAGCAGGAGAAGAATTAGGTTTGCTACCTGAAGCTTAACTAGTTCTTCCAGCTTTTACCAGAGGGAAACTAGATAAGCAGAGGCTGTGAATGATTGGAACAGAGATGTTGTTCATAATCGTTCAGGGTTTACGTCCCAGATTCTCATTTGTTATACAAGCACGATTGGGTTCCCTCAAGCTGCTACCTGCCAGACTCTACCAGCACTCTGGGCCCTCAACCAGACCCCACAAACCGTCAAACTATGCAAAATCGTGAGAGCCTTTCCCAAACGCTGTTGTTGTTGACATGTGTTTTCAGTAAAGCCATGTCCACTAAGCAGCAAGTAATTTTAATAGAGTACGCTTTTCAAACGGAAAGTAGCTTTTTTTTTTTCTTCTTCCTTTAAACCGTCTCACTCGTGGTGTGTCTGGGTTTGTGTGTGTGTGTGTGTGTGCATGTGTGTGTGTCTGTGTGGCATTTCCTATTGGAAAAAGAACAGAGTTTTCAAGCGCAATCTGATGACTCCCTCTCACAGCCGTGGCGCCGGTAATGAAAACCAGCGCTGCATTCATTGTTGAGACGCCATATTAAACTTGTCAGATATCTTACACACACGAGACTCTGCGTTTTAGCTCATTGGCTGGCCTAGCTAAAGAAACTTTCTAAGAGTATGAGGGGCTGCTTATTGTCTTGAATCTTCAAACTGACTGATGAAAACTCCTGGGTTTTCTTACAGACTTCTTATCACACACATATTTTATAGAAACGTCACAAAAGATTGTTATGATACTTGTTTTGGTTTCTAATTCTCCTTTTCAGCAAAGTCCTGAAAAGGCATTTCATCTTGGCTGATGAGATGCCAAGAAGTTCAGCCCCTTGTAGACCTAATCTAACCTGGTATCTCTACGGTCATTTGTTGAACCTTTCTGGAACACAGGGGATTTGGTGGGGGGCTGGAGGAGGGGGTCTACCCCCCCACCCCCCTCCATAAATTCCAAGGAAATTGTTCAATTAATTAAGATGATCACGACTCAATTACTACCAGCTGCAGGGTTATTGCCGTTTGTTTTTACTCTAAGCTGCGAGGTCAAAGAAGTCGGCGAGAGCTGCCGCTATGTCTGACTGGCTGTTTGAATAAGTGGTATTTGATACCCTGAGGTCCTTTTTTTCCCCCCTTTACAACCCGCCCAACTTGGAGAAACTGAAGGAGAGAGAGAAATTCTGGAAAAATGTTCCACTGGTGGAAAAAGAAGAAGAAGAAAAAAGAAATCACACCGAACTGCTAAATGTTGGGGGGAAAGAGGTGATAGCTAATGAAGATAGCATGTGAAAGCAAACAAGGTGAAGTTTAGTTCTTGTCCCAGTTTGTTCAAACACAAACCAATAAAATAAATATGTATTTAAATTTTGAGTTTGGACAAAAATAAGTGGGTCAAGAGCACTTTGGTATGTAGCTTTAAAATCATAACATGGTTTGCCTTAATTAAGAGAAACGGATAAAAAAAAGTCTCCTCTCCCACTTACTGCTGTGGTAGAAGTCACTTTATGTAAATCTGTTAGATTATTATTTCAATTTACTTTATGTAAATTTAAATAATAAATTACATAAAGTTTTGGTTTGACCATCACTGCATGAAAACCTTCATTTTTTCCAAACTGCGGAGTTTAATGATAGTTTTGTTCTGGTGTCACGTTTTAAAGTTGCACTACAGAACATTGCACTGTACACTTAGTTCCGCACAAAAACCTCCTGCATGTGTCGGTACAAACAACCATTACAGCCCTCACAGAAACTCCCACAACTACAGGATGTCTGATGGGACAATTAGCCATTACAAAGCATTATGGGATACATGGTGTAATCGGTGTGGCATACTGGCACCCCATAATAACAATATATGTTTTGTTTGTAGGCCAGATGAGGCTAGCACTGCTTTAACTTGACATATCTAAGCTACTTCCATTTCTGTTATATTTCTTCTTTTTTCCAATCCCAAATTATGTCTTAATTGCGTAAAACTTTGAAAAGAGATACATAGTGCTGAGATAAGATAACACATTTTAGGCATTTAAATAATCTAATAGAGTTCTCTTCAACTGAACCCAGACATAAGATTGTAGGCGGACCAGAGTCCGATTACGCTTTCACACATCCTCAAATGAACCGGACTAGAGTTCGGTGAAAGCGGATTAAACAGGGCTGGTGTGAACGCAGTCTCAGAGGACTCTTCCATTTCATCAGCTCCAAGAATAATCTGTAGCAAATGCTCTGTGTTTTCAGCCAACATAAAGACCATGAGCTCATTATGGCCTTCACAAATTCTTTGTCAAATCTGAAAAACCCTTCCAGGTAAGCACCAGTTTTTTTTTGTATCATTGAAGGTGACAATTATGTTTTACTTTTGCACTTAAGTACAAATTTTTTGCTTTTACTTAAGAGATTTTAGTCAGTATTCTTACCTTTAGCAGAGTCACTTTTAACACAAGTCTCCACACCTCTACTTAAGTAACAGGGGTACTTTTGCCACACACATTCATACATCGTAACACACCTTGGGATGTCGGCGCCTTGCCACGTCGACATGTCAGAAGAGAAAACTGGAATTGAACTCACAACTTCCTGATTACAAGACGGCTCTTTGCTCACGTCAGTGGTCCACTCTCTGAGTGACTGTGCCCAGCAATCCGCTCTTTTCCATCTTCAAGAGGAAGTGGAGTCCTGCATATCGCCTATTTTTGAGTGAATGACCGGACCTCGGGCATGGGGAGAACTAAAAGATTTTTTCTAATTGGAATTTTGCCCGATAACATAATACTGTTGTATATTATGTTACTGTAGGGAAATCATGAAATTCAGAGGTGTAGAGCTTTAGTCACTTGGTGTGCTCATTAAAATGCTAAAACTCCTTTATGACCATTAAGGGAAAGGCATACCTTTTCACTTGAAGTACTTTAATGTATCTGAGCCACTTCGCCAAATTAGAAGCCAAGCAAGGATTCAAATGTAACCCAAACCCATATTAAAAGTTCCACATCCCTGTTGGAAGAACACTGTTGGAGGCTTTCGAATGGCAATCCAGCTCATGTTTCTTTTCTTCTTGAAATTAATTGTCGCTGGAGGTGAGATTTCTTTCTGAAAACTACAAGCAAATTGACTGACTGACTGACTGACTGACTGACTGACTGTGGCGGCTTGCGGCTGTTGCCGACTGTCGTGTCGGGGCTTGATGAGGAATACGCCTCATCTAGCAACATCTACATTCCTCCGCAACAACTTCACACTGGGTAGTTTTGAGAAATGCGCCACAGACCAAATGAAAATTGTTGAGGTTTCACAGACTAATATCTGGTGTGATTCTGAAAGCACGTCTTACAAAACAAGATTCCAGACGATTACGAGCTCACAGTTTGCAAGGGATAAAATATGACAAGTCAAGAGGCTTTCTTTTTGTCTGAAAGCTGATCTCTGGTACTTCTCCTCTGAAAGAGTGGGACTAAATTGATGCTGAAGTCTCTTTCCAGACAGAAGAAAAATGTTTCCATTCGTCCTGGTGACATTTGTCTGCAAACACTTGGCCGGTCTGGGAACTAGCCCAGTCAGTTGGGTTTGGCTGAGCTGGGAGAAACAACTTCCCAACTCATGAGTTTAACCAACTGTAATAGTTCTGGCAGAGAATGATCATCAAAACCAGGATGAGGCGACAATAGACAAATGTAACAGTTAACCAAAAGCCTTTACTTACAGAATGAGAGTTGTGATGTTTGAAGCAGAAGGACCCAGATCTGGTATTGCCTCCAGTTTGTTGTGATTCAGCTTTCTGTCGAAGTAAGAAAACCACTAGATTTAGTACATCGAAGGATGGAAAAGACTATTATTAACCTGGGTAAACACTGAGAGCACCAGTGTTTTAATTGTCTCACACTTACAGTTCCTTTAAATGCGGCAGTCTGGAAAACAAATTCCCGTCGAGTACTTGCAATTTGTTATGGCTCAAGTCCCTGTGAAAGGAGGAAGAAGTAAACATCAACACACTGCACTTTTCACAAGCTCCAATCTTCCATAATGACCTGCAGAAAACATTACCAGCTTTCTGCCTTAGTAACAGGCACAGGCTGGGCACTGGAATCAAGGTACACCAAAGTTCAAAACCAACAAAATTCTCCATTCTATGGTCTAAAGTTCTGTGAAAAAGATGGCGCATCGTCCATTGTGTTTTACATGTTTAGATTGTTGTCAATATCATGGTTTACCAATGTGCAAGGATTGGTTAGAGAGATCAGTTTACAGTCCTGCAGTCTAAAGTCATTTTAGTGGCTGTTTCCAGTTAATTCTCACATGAATTTTGAGCGAACTTTTAAAATGTCGCAAAGAAATATGAGCCGTGTTTCTGTCTACTGGTTTGGAGCAAATCAACCAGGCAACGCAAGGTGTAATCTCATCAGATGTTGACGCTACGCATGGCTGCAATAAACAGGAAACAGAGGTCAGAGGTTACTAACTAGCATAGAGCACAAATCTCAGAAAATCTCAGAGAGAGGAAAAGTGTTGTAGAGCACATTGTAATTTTTCCGGCATGTCAACTAACTATTGGTGATGTTACAAGCTTTCAAGAGACAGAGAAAAAAAATGCAATGCTAATGATTCTAACTGCAGGAACAGCTAATCAGTCATGTGAGGTAAATGTTTGCTAAGTCAGAACGCATCCAGAAAATCTGTTTCTGTCTCCCCTTTACTGCATTAGCTTTTCAAAACCCACCTCAGCCAGAAGGCGATCGCAAAAAACACAAACAGCCTGGCGAAGATGAATCAGCCGAGTAAATTCATGTTAATCTACATGGAGTCTAACGAGAAAAAGGTTGAATAATTTGGTAAATTTACTGGATGTTTGTTACACACATTTAATTTAGTCTATGTGTCGGAATGAAAAATAATTAAAAAAAATGTTTTAAGATTATTAAGAGAGATGGACCAGTCAGGTTAATCCAGGTTGTTACTGATCTCTGGGTTTCTTTGAGGCCCGACCTCCTGACCTCTTGACCTCCTGACTGTAGATTCTTTGAGCGATTGTAATTTGGAATCAGGCAGGAAATTACAGAATTACAAGACAATTCCCATTTATACATCAAAGCACATGCAGAATTACATTTTCTGCTGGTTGATGAGATCACCGATCAGTGCTGATAACTGTAATAATCAATACGTTGGTTGTCAGCAGCAGGAATAACTGCTGAAGTTCCTGCTTTTAGAAATGCACCAATTATATATTTCATTAAATCTTTTGGAAAATATTCTGACACCATCCTATTTTCCTCATAATTATTGCACTGTAATAAACTGAGTGACACTGACTTGTAAGCCCACACAGACTGTGTATTGTGTGTCCGTGTATCCGATGCTGTGTTTTGCTTTTGTCTGAGTCATGTTCGTATTTGGGCTGCACTCGGCCCGGCCCGGTCTGGCCTGGTCCTGGCCTGGGCTGCAGCTCGGCTTTGGGTTGTGCTCTTGTGTCTGCTGTCTGTTATTGAAAATGAGCCTTAAAACCAGCAGCAGAATTCTGGCAAGCGGAGCCTCATGCACCATAAAGCGGCAGCGTTACTGGCACTGCTGCACACGATCAACGCTGTGGTGCCAGACACTTCTTCTTCTTCTTCGTCTTCTTCTTCTTCTTCTTTTCATACCTCCTTCATCTGGAATCCATCAAGAAACTCTTATAGGAGGGGAGCGCAGTGGGGGGACCTAACAACTACTAATGTGTTTGTAATGCTGGGAAAAGCGAGAGGAACGCCTTTTGTACCTCTGAGACAACCTGCTGGATTTTCTGGGTCTGTTTTGAAGGTTTCATGAACACATCAGGCAGAGTTTTCCTTACTCTGTGGGAACAAACCCCCACCACTCACCCCTCAGTTCCCTCCTCTTTTTGTCTCCATGTCCCAACGATAAGTTGTTGTTGTTGTCGCCCCGCCACTGGAGGTGTCCTATCACGCTCCAAAGATAAACCTTGAGCAGACCCTACACTTCCATTTCCCTCACAAAGAAAGCTCTGAGAGAAGAAAGATAACACGAAGCCTGGCGTACAGGCTGCGACCTGCATCTGCTGCCCCGCTGGAAGCAGACTGCGCCACTTCCTTATCTGGCACCGCAAACTGCTTCTCTTTAAGCCGAAAGAGCGTGTCGTTACCGTTCACACTGAGAGACACTGGCAGTGGAGGAGGTTACGTGTTTGTTTCTCGTTTGACGGAAAAATAAATCTGAATGCAATCACGTTACGGGAAAAAAAAAAAAAAAAAAAAAAACCTGGCCCGTTTCTGCCAGAACAAAATGACATCAGTCTGTCCTTGCAGCCAGTTGTTGTTTGATGCTCAACGGTGTTTGTGTGATTTTGAAAGGGCGGGGCTGCATCGCTAATAAAATCCTGCAGTGGGAGGAGCTTAGGACGACCTCCCAGGAGTTCTGTACTTGATCTTTTATGAAGTGTGAAACATCCTGATGAAAGACGAGCAATAAAGTTTGCCACGATATTTTGTGGTATTTATTGTGGTTAGGGATGCACTGATATGAAAATTTGGTCCGATATCTTTAGGTGTTATGGCAAATAACTGATATTGACCAATATCTTATACGATATATATATCTCTACCCTTTCTACAGTGAAAAAACAACCACAGCACTGACATCGCTTCAGCTAAGCAATCCTGAACAACATTGAAATAATAATCGATTGTTAATATCGGTTCAATTTTACCTGTCGGAATGATAACGTAAAAAATTACAAGATTGATGCCAACATGCTGCGCATCTCTTATTGTGCTGAGAGTGAAAACAGCTTCTTGTTTACCCAGGTTGTCAGGGTAATGATGGCTGTCTCTGAGTGCCACAGTTATGAAAGCTTCACAAACAAATGCGGTTCTTTAAAAAACATACCAATTTTTAACTGGGTTTCTTTAACACACCACTGGTGTAAAAATAATAATAATAAATTTTATCACTAAACCTCGCTCAGGAACTGCACTAAATCATATTTTAGAATTTTATGAAATTTTGCTGACTCTCTCTTGGAACCAACAGTGGAAAAAAAACAACAACAATTTTGACATTGCTGTCAGAATTGGACTTTTTAGTTGTCAAGATAAATCAAAATTCTAATCCTGATGAGAATTTTTTTTCACAATAATAAGAAACATTATAATTAATGCCCATCCTCAGTCCATGGAACTTAGATCGATAGAAGTTTGTCATTTTTTAATAAAAATAACACCTTCAGGTATAATTTAGATAAATTGTAGCTTTTGAATTTGATCCATTACCTAAAACCAATGAAGTAGTAAATTTGAACTATTGTTGGCTGTAATCCTGGTAGAAATATTTGTTATTTACACTTTTTTTTAAATTTGCTGTATATTTGTTTTTTTTTTAATAAGTATTCGTATTGACAAATGTTTCTTTTATGTGTGCAAATTATAAATGCTCCACACTCTGGAGCAGGACTCCAGAGTGTGGCATGCAGCCAGAAACCAGTCATGGACTAAATCATTCCTTGGTTGCTCCTTGTTTTTCCTCCATGATTATATTTGTAGGGTTTTCTACTTTTGCTCATATCAATGCCAGAGAAAAAGGGCAGAGAAGTTTTGTTCTTTTGGCAGCTTGATTGGGAATGTTAATGCCTTAAATATTATGTTCTAACTTTCTCCAGTTTTTGGCTGCGGTGCGGTACACCACCTGGGGTAAGATGCCAACAGTAGAAGAACATTGGCTTGAATGAGCAACTTGGCATTTTGTGAAACAATGACTGCCAACCTTTCGCTCCGTCTTGTTGATGAGCGCTACTTTTTACTTGTAGTACTTGGTAGATTGATTGTAACAATTTTAAAATAGCTCCAGGATCTTTTGCTACATCAACATTTTGTACAATTGCAGGTTTATCCTGCTCAGTCAGTTCTGTTTGTTCAGCTGAATGTAGAACACTTTAAACATTGAATATTCAATCGCAACACAAACAGGGTTTTTACAAATCAAATACATGGAGTAACAAAAAGTAGGGATGCCCGATGTACCGGCATTAACACCAGTATTGGTCAGTTTTAGTCCTTAACAACCGATGCTTATGTCCATCTTAATCCCGTTTGTGTTTCTGGTGGTCATGGGGACATTGTCCTGTATTTAACTGGAGTAGAGAAGCAATGTCAGAGGTGTTATTTGTTTAATTGTGTCCAAAGGACCGGGAAACGTAAATATCAGTTTTCAGCTACAATAGAAATATTAATATCAGATATCTATATCACCCAATATTTTCTAAGTCCCTAACTAAAAGATAATTTTCTGCTGTTAACATATGATAGTCTAGATGATAATATCTAGGCTATCATCTCATCTAGTGATAGTCTAGATGATAATATCTAGGCTATCATCTCATCTAGTGATAGCCTAGATGCTATTAGTATTTTACATGGCTTTAGCTTTTTAGCTAACTCTTGCTAACGCGCTGCTGTTAAAATTTTTGAGACACTCATGTTTTTGTATTGGAGCCTCTAGCAGGAAATGTTGGACACAGCGGGGCAGTCGCACATTCCCAATGGTTAGCTAGACAATGTAGAACAATATTATAAATATCTATATAACCATAAAAACTGATGTCTAGGGTGTGTTTCTTAGTCCAACTAATAACACTGTCCTATTAGTTTGCCACTTGAACTTTTTCACCTTCGTAGTTTTGCTCATTTTGGTAAAAATCATTGCATTCTACGGCAAGATGTTTCCACCTGCGTTAATTCAAACGGGCCACAGAGTGACTTTAGGATTTTTTTTTATTTTATAATCATTCTACTGAAATTTGCTGTGGTTTTATAACTTTAATGATCTACCAGCAGAAGGTTGATGGTCAAAGTCGTTTGGTCTGTTCAGAGCCTTCGGGTGCTAATTTGTCATATTTTGTAAGAGTCATTCAGACCAAGCGAGGATTAAATTTAAAGCAATTAGTGATGGACAATATATCGGCACTAACATCGGTAGCGGGGAATATTAGTCATTTTTTACCATGCCTGTACCGGTCCGATAAATAAAACGGGGTTGATATTAACAACTGATATTTATTTCTGTCAATATCTGATATTGAGATCAGCCATATCGGTCCATCCCTAAAAATAATATAAAAGTATTTTATATTACTTTTATAAAATAAAAGTATATATCATATAATGATTTTTCTTTTTTTTTTGCATTGTATCATTGTAATAACATAAACACTTTAGCTAATTTCTTTCTGTACTGAAACGATTTTAGACATTTTTTTTCCTCCCTTTTCAAACTGTAATTTGAAAACATGTCTCTGTTTTTGTTGGCTTAATCTTTATCCTCTTTTTCCCTATCAGTGTGAGTTTTCTGCAGCCCAGCGCTACACGCTCCTCCCTAATCAGTACCACTGCTGGCCCCGGTGTTGCTAATTCAGCAGAAATAATGGGGTGCTGGAAAACAAAGAGTCGGGCGGTTTAAGGGGTTTAAGATGTGCTGGAGAGCCACTCATAAATTAGCATGCCAGAGTGAAAAGAATTTTTCCCCCTGAGTGGAACTTTACCCCCCCCCCCCTCCTTTTTTCTCAATTTTCTTTGGAAGGCCAGTTTTTGTTTTTTTCTTTTTTTGGTTGTGAGGCGCAGGCTGGGTCTGTTTTCTCTGGCAAGTCACAAGTTTCCAGAGCAGCAGAAGAGAAAAACTGAATTTCAGCAGGCGCTGAGTCAAGTGCTAAATCCTAACACAGCCCCATAAAACAAAACAAAAAAAAAAATCACCAAGGATAATTATCTGTAAAGTAGAAGACAGAGAGGAATATGAGTTTAGAGCTGAGGCTGTGGCTCCAGGAGACTGGAGGCCGGACTCAGCCTGTGGAGCCAGTGGAAAAAAACACACAAGACGAGACGGTGGAACTTCAGGAAAAAGTTCAACTCTGCAGATTTAGGCTTGAATTGTTTTGAAGGCACGGCGTCGCACTGAGGCGACCCAATCACTGCAGACTTACTCCACTGTAAAACATCACAAACACAGCAGCAGCTTTGTTTCAATTACTTCTAAAGGGAGGGATCAGGTAGTTGATTGTTACTGTAATTACAACCGCTGCCACAACAAAGGCCCGCATGACAAGACAGGAGGAGAGAAAAATAACCTGACTTTAGATAAAACTAGGAATGCACCAATCACACTTCACCTGGCTGATGCCAATATTCTGCAGGTTTGTAGATTAGAGTAGTTTCAAATAAAAAACGACCAAACAAAATGCAAGATTATTCCCATTTCTGCATTAAAGCAAAAGGTCCCTAAACTTTTTCTGCTTTTCTTCTGTGAAAAACTGGCTGATTCTGATCCCTGATTGGTGAATCTGTAGGAGGTCCATCCAACATTTTCAATGTCCACCTGACTAATTACTGCATCTCTGGAAATGGAGCCAGTTTTGACCTGTAGGCGATTGATCAATGCTGCTTTTGAAAAATCTGACAACTTCGATCTCTGGGTGAGTGATCGGTGCATTTATGAAAAATCCGTCCATTTATTTCTCAGGATGAATGATTGAAAAACTGAGACAACTCTGATCACTGAGTAAACAACATGCAAGATGATAATAATAATAATAATAATAATAATAATTTTTATTTATAGGCGCCTTTCTGGACACCCAAAGATCTGTCTGTAATGACACACAATCAAACAAAGTTTTTTTTTTTTTGTTTTTTTTTTTTTGGTTATAACAGTATTCAAGTTGACTTTTTATAAATATTGGTATCTTTAAACCATAGTAAATAAATAAATAAAAATAAGGGATTTTGTCGACATGACTGAATTCTGTGATTTCTTACTCTTTTCCTTTTTGTACTACACTGAGCGCACAAACCATTCATGGTCATAAATGATAGAAACAAAGTTTCCACAGAAAACAGAAAAACTCTCTTCAGGAGGACTCACAGCTGAACTGTCCACTCCGGGATCGTGTCTGGAATTCGGCCCCTTTTCACCCGACCGCAGTCCACAAGTTCCCCAAAACACAAGCAGGGAGGGGGGCACGTCCCAGCGTGGGCCCCCGATCCACGCTCCAGTCCCACAAACAGCAGAAAAAACACAGCAAACCTCACCAGACTGCGAGGCTGCGGAGAGGAAGGCATTTTTCTTCCACACGGGCGATCGCACCTCAGTGGGTTTTTTTTTTTTTTTTTAATCTTCGGATGCAGCCGATCCAAAGTGCGAAATCTTCAGTCCAAAAATGAAATAAACCACCCTGCCCCCCCCAAAAAACTAATCCTTTTATCCACCAGCTCGATGTTTATATCCAATCCCTTCCTCCTGTTCGGATCGTATCTGTGAGGAAGAAAAGCAAAGCGTTCCTTTCTAACTTTCCCATTCCAGTGTGGAAAGTTTTTGGTGCCGTGCTCTGCGCCGCTTCTGTCGGGGCAACTCGTCCTGTGCGGGATCCCCACAGCGCCGCATGAGCACACACCAGAGGTATGCGTGGGGCGGGGACCACAGGGGCGCATGGGAAATGGAGTCCGTTCAGCTGCTGGCTTTAAATCCAACATAATAGGTGGAATTTCTCTCCTTTTTTTTTTTTACATGAGTTGTGTAATATTTATGACTGAGGTTTTCATCATTAAAGTTACAATTATTAGAAGTAGTTTTGTGGTAGGTTTAGAAGATGTAATAAATAAATGTTCTGAATTTCCAAATTCGGAATAATTACTGAGCTGTACTTCCCATCCATCCATCCATCCATCCATCCATCCATCCATCCATTTTCTTTACACCCTTGTCCCTTAGTGGGGTCAGGAGGGCTGCTGGTGCCAAAATCCAATCTGCCAGACAAAAAGAGAAAATTTACACCAAAACATGCTTGGAAATGATACGCATGTCTCACATTGATACCATCTTAATAATAATAATAATAATAATAAAAAATAATAATAGTCATATTTATAATAATAATAATAAATAATAGTCATATTTATAAGAAGAAGAATAGTCATATTTATTATTATTATAATTATATATAAGTATATATGTATAATAAATTCTTGTATGTTCAGTTTATTTTTGAGCAGATAATTGTTTAATTTGTGTCCTCAAAGTGTTTACAACACTTTGGTCCTAATGGCAAAATGTTTGGACACCACTGCTATCGGTTAGCTACTGTTAGCAACAAAAGCAGATGGCGCTGTATTTCTCATAGTAGAAGTTATTGAAACAGTGAGGCAAACGGAAACTCTTCAGTCTTATTCAGTCTGGCTCTGCTTTAATGACTAAATGCTATCCTGTTAAACAAGAGATTTACTGAGTAAATGACGGTTTTTTTCTGTTTTATAAACAGGGAAGCCATGTTGGATTTAACGTCAAGAAAACAGAGAAACCAAAAACCTTTCAAGTCAAAATTTATTCATCCGGGAAAATTAGTTTATTATTCTAACTTGAACTTTGGAAATTGTAACTTTCACAAAGAAATGGAAGAAGCCGTTTATGGAAACTAAACAGCAAGTTGAAAATTTAAAGGAGATACTACTCCTGTATCTTGCTAAATCGAGAAGCTTTGTTTATCGCTATCATAAGATTCACATCTCGTTAAAACCAAAATCTGATCTTGTCTAAAAAGGAAAGGAGAGTCAGAAGGAGCCTCAGCCCCTCAATGCCTTTTAAGAACTCGTAATCTGTTCCCGTTACCCGTGGTAACAGCGTTCCAGTTAACAAAAGTCTTCAACGTGGCGACGCCCGTATTGTTCGCAGTATTTCTTACAATCATTTTAAGCTTTACCTTCTATAGGCACTTTTATTTTGTCCAATTCATGTTGAAGGTGCTGCATGTGACATTGATTTTAGACACACTCTTACGCCTGTTTTGTGAAATAAACATGTTTCCACCTCTGCTGCTGTTGATGCGAGGAGGAGATCTAACAGGCTTCCTTATAGCCTCTTGGTTTACCTAGTTAAATAAAATATGACAGAAAAGTTGCAGCTGGACAAATAATGACCGTATTAGTTAGCTTTAGAGTTGTGAGTCACATAAGCCACTTGTTAACAATGTGCTGAAGTTCTGGTCCTTGAGCAAAAATTCTGCAGAGTCAGACGTCTAATTAAGCCCTTGGCTTCATCTACGGTATGTCTGTGGTTTCTGCCTTACAGGATGGCAAACTTTCAAATTTTAATTGCGCTCTTTCCCTTGGATGTGGTGTTCAGCCCAAAAGGAGTAAAGCTTTTGTCAGAAATGCCACAGAAAACCAGAAGTATTTACAGAAACGAGCGAGCGCTGCTTCACCTTCGGCAGTTCAACCCAAACTGAAGGGAGAAAGCGGCGCTCGTTGAGTGGTTTGCTGAAATAACGAACTAAATTGGACTATTTGTATCGGATAAGGACGAAAGCTGGGTTTTTGTCCACTTCCTATTTTCACAGCATGCTGCAACGTTGCACGTTATTCATAAAAAGCGTTAATTAGACAGAACCTTGTTGCAGAACACAAACCAACCTCATTCACCTCAAAGGTAAAGTTGACAATAAAGGATTGAATTAATATTCTGCTGTTGCCGGCCAGCTGATATTTTCTCATTTGCAAGTTAAAAGATGAGCGCACTTTCCAAATTTCCACATAAAAAGGCCTCTTCATGTGATATTCATACTTGGGCAGATGTGTCGGTTCCCCTCGGGCGAAATGTAGAGCCGTTTCCTGTTGACCAAGGTTACGCTTTCACCGCCTCGACTCCACAAACCTGCTGGCCGGTCGACCAACACACAGATGAAAGCAGCACTCTTTGAAATCTGCCAGTTTGGGAGAACAATTTCAATCTGAAATTGTTTAGTTTTTCAATTAGAGATCAATTATCACACTATGCGCTCAGCATGTCTCCACTTACTTAGCAATCATTTAATATGTTGCTGAAGCTGGTTGCCAAGCGACCGGCTTCTCATTTTATTGATTACAACTGAAGTGTCCAAATGTTTCACCTCTTGGGCCAAGAGGTGGAAAGTAATTGAATCAATAAAAATGCCCAGTTTTTATCTGTGCAACTAACGCAACACTATATTTGAATAAAATGAAGAATTATTTTTAATGTTTATTCTCAGCAACAAGAACAGGTTTGGAGTTGACAACATTTTTTCCTTATTTAGTGAAGTTCACTAAGGTCTGCGCTCTAGTAAAAGTCACTGAATATCTGTGGTCCTGTTTACTATGAAATGTAATTAAAAGTGGATAAGATGGTTAATAAAAGATGACCATGACTACGTTGGGTTGTACTTTCCATGTTTAGAAGACTTTCATTTGTCTGTATGATTTTTGAAAGGGAGTAAAAAGTTAATTTTTTTAACTCCATCAGCCTCCAACATTAAGCTCCTGAAAAAAACCAAGTTTGTGCTGTTTTTGTATTGTGATCGAAGGCCACACAAAATGACTTCGTGGGCCACAAATGGCCCCCAGGCCGCATTTCAGACACCTCTGGTTTAAAGTGCCGGGGGTGTCACTTTAAACTTGGGCACTTTAAACCAGCATTTAAAGGAGGCTTTATAAAGCAGGCTTGATCAAAAAAGAAATAAAACCGTTTACTTACGGTAGATTAAAAATTTGTTCCATTTGTCAGAATTCCATGGTAACGGCTTAGTACACCAATGAAAATACCAGAGACCGGTGGACACAATCACACAGCAGTCTGATGTTATGCTCATGAAATGTTGAGTTGTACAAAAAAATAAAATGTCAGACTTTCAATCCTGGAAAAAGTCATAATGTAGTGTGTCTGAGATGTGATTTACCAACTGACATGACTTCTGATTGATGAAGCCATGAACTCTGCCCTCTAACCATGACTCAGAAGGCTAAAGTTAAGGTAGTGGCCTAGTCAAAGTCTGGAGTTAAAGAGGTTGTTCATTCTCCTGTGTCTTTCATAAACATCCTGACTATAGGAACCTCTCTCAAACCATAAAAAAAAATACACCAACTAACATGATTCAGTACATTAAACAGATTTTATGGGATCATAAATAAACAGCCTCGTTGTTTTCTACCCAAACTGCCTGGAGGTGTGAAACTTACCCTTTGGCCAGCTGACCACTCATTTGTATTTAATTGAGGACAAATGGTGGGAAAGTAAATTGTGGACACACACACATACACACACACACACACGCACACACACACACACCCACTTCGTGGTGAAAATGTCGGAGCCATTTATTTGTGTGAATAAATGATCCACAAGTTCGAAAATGGTACCAGATGTTCTCATTTGAAGAATCTCCATTTAATTAAAAATTTCCCTGTGATGTTTTGACAAAATGCTCTTCAGGCATCTGACAATATTGATCAAAGATTTTCTAGTGGCCAAACTCAGCAGGAAGCATTTCCCCCCCGACTCTATTTCCTGCTGCCTTTACTCTTTTTTAATTAAACTGTGTCAATAAATTTGATTAAGCTCAAAGGAAAGTGGGCTGCTGAACTCCATCGATCGGCTGTTTATGGGGGAAAGTCAATGGGGTCAGTGTTGCTTTTCTATGAACTATGAAAATTGTCTCTGCATATTACAGTTGTAGTAATAAAATAATGATGTAGTCTGACACCAGAGCCCTTTGTCATTAGAATAATTAATTTAATAATATGGAGATTTTATGTGAGCGAAACACCATGACCACACATCAACTCAATTACAACCAACTTAAAATAATGGACCCATGAACTTCAACTATAACATCATTGTTTGTATTGTAGTTTATTATAATTACAAATTGTGGAGCATAGTATGACCAGAAAGTTTCATTTTAAAGGGTGAAAGGGACAAAAACTGAACTTGCAGGCTGAACAGCAGCTGTTCAGTCCCCTTTAATCAAACTCCGGTTCGTTTTTCAAGTCCGATTTCTTTGGTGAGGTGAGTCTCTGAGCGAACTCTGATCCACCTAAAAACCTCAACCTCGGTCCGGATGAAGATCCATTTTAAAAATTTCATTTGAAAATAGTTGAAACATTTTCAAATTTCACATGTAATTTAGCTGAACTGTATAATTTTATCTTTTTATTGCAACCGACCACTATTCATTTTGGTTCTGATCTCTGTTTGGGCCAGTTGATTTTTATCAACTATGACAGAACACAACCCCGCATCAAACCAAAATAACTTAGTTACTTCCAGCTGGTAAATATTATTTACTGGAGTCATAAACATATTTCTTTGAGGTAGAGTTTGAGTTTACAGAAAAGTTAATGACTGTCTACAAACTGGTTCATGGTTACCCTGACGCTGCCTTCGGTCGATTGGACCATTCATAACCCAAAGAGTCCAGTACGAAACAACCAAAATAAATCTGCAGTGGTTGTTCCCAACAAGCACTGCTGGCATTGTCAGCCTCTCTGTTTAAACGTTAACATTTCAGGGTTGTGTTTATTTATGCGTCCCAAAGTGCAGCCCACACTGTGAACATTACAATACCTAAATAGGTGTGACATTTTCATCACAGTCCTGCTGAGCTGGAGGCAGTAAATACCCATGATTACAGGGGGAGTCTGTTAACCTGGAGCTGATTACAAGGATAAAAACCAGTGGAAAGTAGATGTAAGGCATTTGCTTTCGAATATTAGGACTGTGGGTTTTACCTCTTCAAAATGTTTTGTGCGGACCGTTTATCAATTCATAGTTAGCACGAGGAAGTTTCACACCCACATTAACTACTGATTTTGTAAAGTGCTCGTTCATTTTATAACGTCGGTTATACTTTGTAACAGTAGACAATGAAACTAGGATGTTACTACAGCTAATGGGAATCATTAGCCTGATCACTGTCTTCCTGTGCTATTCCACTTCATTCAAATTTTGCTCCACAGCTCAGTCTGGACCTTCTCCCTTTCACTAGGATTCCCTCCCATAGAATTTCAACAATCAGTGGACAGAAGGAGAATTTGTGAATGATGACATGGATTTACAAATGTAGTCTGTCTGTAGTCTTAGCAATGGCAGCAGAGGAAGTGAGCAGATTCGTTCCAAATACTGCTCAGCACGTCTCTCTTCGCAGTAAAGGATGGTTGTTTACAGCTCACACAACTTCTGGTAAGCTGTATAGAGTCGAAGTGGGCAATTCACTAAGCAATTGTTTCTCAGCAGCCCAGACCCTTTTTACGAAGAGAAGCATAGAACAACGGGCTGGTTTTAACCAGGCTAGAAATTTGCATGTATTACAATTTTTTCCAAATGTAAAATACACAGAAATAAAATATGTACGATTTTAGTATTTGTTAAAGGTTTTCATGCCACTAGTGACCTTCATTCAACAGTAGCTGGATAGAAGGACAAGTAAAGAGAAAAGGGGAAAAGATGCAGCAAATATCCCGGGACCGGGATTCCAACCAGGGACGGCTGTGGAGGACTGTAGCCTCTGCTCTACCACCATGAGAGCCATGTGGTGCTCCGAGTTTTGAGAGCTTTTCCAGTTAGAACCAGATGTTTCCATACACCAAATAAAAAGGCACATACATATTTTTTTCTCTCTCACTGTCTTAAGTTAAATCTGTTCTTTTCTAATTTTAGCTTAGTTAGAATTACCAAAATTATTTCTATATGCTGAATTCCAGAAAACCCTTAGAATTTTTTTGTAACTTTCCTCAAATTCAAAAGTTTACACACGTTTGCTCAGCATTAGGGATAACTGTCTTTTGAAGTCCATGACATGAGTCAAACCTTTTGGATTTCCTTCCGCAAGCTTCAAGAAAAGTTTGGTTTGATTGAAACTCAAGCTAATAATAAAAAAAAGAGTATGTGTCTTCTTATTTAGTGTATTTAAATATCTGGCTTCAACTGTAATTTCGTAACGCACAAAAAAAAAAATGTAAGTAGGAAACAATGAACAGCAATGGGTAAGTACAAAATAAGGAAGCGAGCCGGAGAAGTCAAAGGGAACTGTGAGACGTTATATAAAAGCTGTGTGTCAGTTCATAACTGAACTGGAGTCATTTCCTCCCAATTTGACAACCAACGATTTAAAGTCATTTTCTATAATCTGCTTTGAAGCGATTTTCCATCTTTCTGTCACTCATTGGTATTTTGGTTTATTTTATCAACCTAAGAAAGAGAGTACATTTCTACACGACTGGGTGGTTAAGTTACGGTCAAGTACAAGAACATTTACCCAAAGAAAAAACTCAACAGGTTCAGTAAATTCTTACTTCTGGTTCAAAAAGGACTGAAAGCTGAGATGTTTGGGCGAACATTCTCATTTATTTTAGTGGAGTTCTTGGAAAATGCCTGAGCACACATAGCTGTACCTCTCCTACCCCCCTCCTCCTCCCCTTTGAGTGTTTGTACTGGCAAAGCTGTACACCTGGAGCGAAGCATGCTGGGTAGTCATTTTTCAACACTGCTGCTATTTCGAGCATAATGTCTGGCGGCGGGCCACGCGCAGCATTAGCGGCTCCGCTACATTTCTACCTACGTCTCTGGCCGTTCTCCACGAGAGGCTCCGGCGAAGTCAGCGGACCGACTGACGAACTTCGCAGGCTCGCTGTAAACTCGCTGGAGGTGATGTCGGCTAATGTGACGAAGGGTACAGGAGGTGTTTCACAGCCAGAAACACATCTATCAAGCAGGCGCCGCCGTGACCAAACAAATCTGCGGCGGCTAGAAAAAAAATGATTTCACCAGGGGAGGAATGGTGAAATCATTGGGCCGAGGCACGCTTCACGGCTGCTGTGTGCTGTGTAGATGTGCAAGGCATGACAGGATCGTTGGAGACGACTCTCCAGCAGACTACAGCGGAAAAAACCCTGCAGTGAAGGCTTTTTCAAGTTGTTGTTTTTTTTAAAGAAGGAAATTAGTCACTTGAATTGAGAATGGCTCTAATTTTCCCAGCCACAAGGAAGCAATCAGCCCATCAATGAGGAGAGTTTGGTCAGATTCTCCCGTCTGCTCTCCAAAAAATCCTCCAGGAATTCAAACAAACTCAACAAATCGGTCCAAACAAAATACCTCAAGGTCATGTAGTTCATAAGACTTGATTGGCCCAAATCTAAAGATGTACTGTAGATGGAAAACAAGGAAGACTGAAGTTCCACCGAAAAACACAGAAATCTGGAAATTTTTCTCAGACATTTTCAAGAAAAAAACATGGAAAAATTTGTTATTCAAAAGTTGAAAGTTTTCAACTTTTGCTACTGATAAATTTCCATGTTTTTTGATAGAAAATTTCTGACATTGTCAGAATTTCTAATTTTTTCTAGCAAATTTTCAACTTTTCCAAGATTTTCTGGCTGAGATTTTCTCTTCCTTTCATTTCCCTACCTACAATGGCTGTAATACACCGTAGTACAAATCAGTAAAAAAATAGAGTACCAGCAGGAAATTGCTGTGTTTCCATTAAGCAAATTTATTTTTGGAATTTATGTAAATGCAGCTTATAGCTAAGTTTCCGTTTGATTGTTAAGCGAACTATTAAAATGTCTCACAGAATGGAAGCGTTCGCTACATCAGAACTTACTCAACAAATGTGTTTCCATCTCATTAACGCCTTTTCAGAAAAGGCTAAAACCACCTCAAGCTAGCCTAAAAACTTTTTTTTTTCCAAAACTGAAGAAAATTATCTCAAATTTTGTAGTTTCCATCAACCTTTTCCAATATGATGCTTCCAAATGCACTTTGGTAAAAAACGTTGATGAAAACATGGCTAATGTTACTCCTCCGTTAACAGCTCTTCAGTCTCAGCTTTCTGCTGAAGGTGCTCGTCTGTGTTCTAGGTAAGGTGTTTGGGAAGAATACGGTTTTGCACCTGGAATGAACCTCGACACTGTACAGTCCAATCTCCTCACAACACAGGAGCATTGAAGCACCAGAACAGAGCGACTGTTGTGAAGGCCGATCCTGTGTGGGGCTGATGTGGACGAGCGGTTGAGAGCCTCCAGAGTGGCCCCGTGTGAAGGTCTGCGTTGTGCGGCTGCAGCCAATTACAAGGCTCAGGGCCCGGCACAAAATGGTCGCTGTGCGAACAGGTCAGCGGGGATAAATGGGGGCAGTGTGCACTGCTCAGTCAGGACTCCTGCCTCTTGTAATTAATGGGATGACTGACTTTGGCATGGAGTGTGGTAGCCATATGACTGGTCAACATGTACCACTTCGCCCTGTAACTCCACGCTCTCTAAGAAATCATGCATGCTTGAAAACCGAACAACCGCTTTGACTTCAGGCAGGTTACTAATCCTAAACTTCATTTGCTCCTGACATCGGTGTGAAGGGAGCTTTTGTCTCCTAATATGGGAATCATCACAGACATCAATACAAGTTAGCTAAATATGAAAAACAGCTGCAAGAAGAAAAAACTCAGCAGAACCATCCAGCAATTGTTCAAGGACGTAGGGACTCTAGCCTGGGGATCGTATTGATTGTAATTATTTTTCACCCTGAGTTGATATTGTTGCTAATTTGATACTCAATTGTCCCAAATTTGTTAGCGGTTGATAGCCTGACATGCCTTTCCTCTGATAATCCAGCAGCACGCAAACACACTGACCGAGATCCAGGCAGGTCACTTCAGTTCAATATCCAATTTCACTTTCAAATCAACCTTCTGCTGTTTCCTCCCACCAACCTTTACCACACATACCAATACTGCTCACTTTAATTAGCAATAACAAGCCAATGAGTGATCACACTACCCTCAGATTGATCTATAACAGTCATTTCTGTCAAACTTTCTGTTTTAAAAATAGAAATTTATACCAAAAATGAATGATTGGACCAGTAATATTGTGGCTCCATAAGTTATGTGATTACATTCAAATGTTTGTGCTTCAGAACACATTTATTACCAGTTTTAATCTTATCATTTCAAAAAGTTCTGTCTTTTAATATGATGGCATATCAGAGATTTTGAAATTAATCTCTAGAAAATAAAACAAGATTTCTGAGCTTCAAAAGTTGAAAATTTTCTAGAAAAAAAGGAAAAACTCAGAAATTATGAGATTAATCTAGAAAATTTCTGAGTTTCAAAAGGTAAAACGTTTTCAACTTTTGAAACTCAGAAATACCCAAGTTTTTTTTTCCAGAAAACTTTTGAGATTAATATCAAAAGTTTTTTGATAGAAATTTACTCTGCCTTTATTTCCTTTTCTGCAGTGGCTCTAAAACATCATAGATCTTTCAAAGTGTGCCTTTCTCTATCAGCAACTATCACCCAGAGATTCTTCAGTATTTTGTTTTTGCATTATGTGAAGCTCTTTGATTCTGGTCTGGCTTCTGCACCAGGAGTTGGTATTCAATGACAGTCCATCCAAATACTCTGCCAGGCCAAGAATACACCAGTAAGTACAACGGTTAAGAACTGCCATCATCAGTGAATATTTGAAATACACAAGAACTTTATACCTCCTCTTAGAACACTCATAACTTCCTGTTCTAATAGTTCAAACTAGCTACCCTAACCCTGGCCTGACCCAGTTTTCTGGCCGATTGCTGATTACCAATCTTTAAAAAGCCGGACCTGCCAATTCCAAACTTGGCCATTACAGATGTTTTTGTCTAAAATGTTGTTAAATATAGCAAGAAAGTCAATAAGTTAGCAACATAACGGCCATCATACACAGCTTTGATTTCTTTAGGAATTTAAACTGCTGTTTGTAGAAAACCTATACATGTTGAACACCTGAAAATGCTTTCATTTCAGCTTTCATGTCACTAGAATTTAATCTGCAGTTTCAATCTTTTTGTTTTTACCTCTCATCAGTGCTATTTTTTGTTAACATCTGGTTTTAAAATTCAAAAGGAGCGGCTTATGCTCACATTCTCACCTTCACTACGCCTCCCACCGAGAAGAATTGGTGGCTTTAGATGACATCTGTTAAAACAGTGAGGAGGAAGAAGCGGGTAGGTAAGACTACTTTTAGATATTTACATTGGTTAGAAGTATTTTGGGCTACATCCTGGATGGGGTCACTTGTAAAAAGTTAGGGAAGATAAGAGTGAAGATGAAAAAATGAAATTCAAAGGATAACCGAAACCAACATCACACACATTTGAGCTCCAGTGGCTTGTTAACTAACAGCCTCAGGCCCAAACTGATCATTATGACCTGTTAGGAAAAGTCAACAAACAATCAAAAATGTGTGATCCACCTCACCCGCTGGTCCGAGCTGAAAACCCAACAACCTCTGGCATGGTAACAATGTCAGGACTGTGTGTGACGAGTCATTGCATTTGCATTTCAAAGTGCAGCGGGTAGATGAAACCTCTCGGCTGCCGGGTTACTGACGGGTCACCATGAGGTCACAATTGAAATCAAGGCACGGTTAATAAGTCACTCATTTTTGCATAGAACAGAGGAAGTAAGGCGGTCTGATGGAAGATAACTGAGGGAGAGTCGGCGGGGGAGACGGCTTGTTTTCAGTTTCATTGGGATTTTTTAGAGTTAAAAACTGGGACACATGACACACATTTGACTCGACTTTTGCAACCTTTGAACTTCCTGTTTTATCACTTTACAGCTACAAACATAAATGAACGTACTTATTGTGATAAACCAACACATGGCAGTTCATAGGCATAAAAGTGAGAGGAAAGGCATACATGTTTCTCAAAATGGTTTACAAGGTAAACATTTCGAAGCATATCCAGAGAGGTGGATCTTCACAGAAAGTCCTGTGGAAACTGACAGGTTTTCATTCAGGACATTTGCAGATGTGATCATACTGAGTGTCCGATACAAAATGGTGATGCCAGAAACTTTATGCCAACCATGGGTCAGTTTGTACCTTGTAGGCATTTGGTTCTTGCCAGTAGGACAGTTAAAGTAAAGTTAGTTAGGTAATGTCATGGGACGTGAGGTCACTTTGTACCCACTAAATGGACATTATGAACATACGCGGTGGACATTTTGCAGCTGTCTAACAGGTGTGTTCAAGGATCTCCTGATCTTCACATTTAGCCTGCTATCTACAATAACTAGAGTTTCTATTGGTAACACAAAGTACCATCCCCCATAGAACGTTCTGTAGCAACATCATACATATTTTTTTCTTCCACCTGATGGAAGCCATTGGCTCCATCTGGTCCAGTTTTCTGTCAGCAAATATTTCTCTCTATAAGTCATTTAACATCCATCCCAATGAAACAGATACATGCTGTGGTTTGTACCTGTTAGACCTGATAAGTTAAGATGAACTTAATGCTGTATGTAGGTCAAAAAGTCAGTTTTGGTCTCATTGATGACATTTTCTCATTTTTGTTTTGGGGAGGAAATTTATAAAAAAGACTGTTTCGTTTCCTTCCACCTCACAATCATTTACTACTTTGTGTAAATCTGATCCAGAAAATCCCAATGTGCTTATAATGTAAAAAATATAAATAAATCAAAATGACCACCATCAAAAATACAAATGATCAATTTCAGTTTAGTTTACTTCTTCAAAAAACGTCATTAGGAAAAGAAACAGCTTGAAAGTAATCTACAAGCAAATCGTCATCAGTGTTAGCAGTTTCAGCTCTGCCTGGTGAGGAACAGGACAGAAGGGGGACGGAGAATCTTCAGAACTCCACAGGAACTCTGAAATCCCACCCAGCCCCCTCCACCAAACTTTTGTCCTCCACAAACTCCCCGTTGCTCATCTCATCAATGTTTACCCTCCACCTCTCACCTCCTCTAGTTCTCCATCCTTTTGTTTGCTAACCAACAATGAGTGTTACTCTCACTCAGCTTGAGCTTATTGTTTCTGGATAAGGTGTTTCCATCTCCATCAAGGGCTCCATCTCTTTTCTATGCATGGATAAACTAATGTATTAACATGAAGCAACCATAAAATCTTAAAGAAGTTTTCCTTAACTTTCATCAGTCTCTGTGTTGCCATGGAAACGTTGGATCGTTCACCCACCTTAAATGGGAACTATTTTAGGGGTCTTACAAAGATTAATTTTCCAACATGGCGTCACCATCGCCTGGTGGTGGAATTAATACATTGTAAAATGTTACAAGATATTTAATCTTAAGGCAACAAGGTGAAGGTAGTAGACAGAAGGGGAATAAAATGGAGTTGTCTGCCACCAGACATTTCTTTAAATTAATTAATGGTTCAAATTCAAATGTTTTTTATTTTATTTTCTAGTGTGCTATTAAAATAATGTGGTTACTATGACGTGGAAAATTACTTTTCTATTACAGAATCACAGACTAATTTTTTTTAAGTATTTCACACTCATCTCAGTTTCAGACGATGATATTAAACAGTTGTTGTCACATGATCATTTCATTCATCTAAACCAACGAGGCACAATGTGAACAACCATTTCCTCATAAACCTAATGACGCCTTGAGCCGCCTTCGGCTATAGCAGTCGCCATCAAGCGTTTGCAATAACAGCTGATGAGTATTTTATACGACTCTGGAGGAATTACTTCCTACATTCAGCCACAGGTGACGGGTTATAAGCATGAAATATCTGTTTATGGTTATAATACCGTTATGAGCCGTTGGTGTGTTGACTTTTACTCTCATTTATGTTTCTGTTTTGATCGTTTCTTATCGTTTTATCTTCTTATATCTTACTGTTTTGGTTCATCTCCACCATTTGCCTCTCCCTACTCCTTTCCCCAGCTGCATCCACTCACTTGTAATTAGCTCCTCTGTTTCCTTACGTCATTTGTTAGTTTCCTTCTTGTTTTTGAGTCCTGGACTCAGAACTTATAGTAAATACTGCTTTTCCACAATTCCACAGAGGGTCATGTGATAGTTTCTTGCTATAACTGTCCAAAAAGAACACATCCATAGAACACAAGTGTAAATACTAAGGCACAACATGAAAACATCTCTCAGGAGGAGGCCTGCTGCAGGTGTTGAAGGTGTTATAAAGGCCACAGCTGTTGAGTGTCTCCTTTCTTTAGATGATGGGGGCAAGGAGGGGGGACTGGGGTGAAAAGGCGACCCTCCCTCCAGCTGCAGCTCTTCTGACCCAAACAGTCTCAGTTGCCTTTGTGAAAACAAAGCTGACTGGAAAGGTAAACATGGAGGTGTGGAGAGATCCTCTCTCTCTCTCTCTCTCTCTCTCTCTCTCTCTCCAAAGCACAGCAGGACAGACTCAAACATGGCCCTACGAATGTGAAGACAGAGGGCCAACTTTAAAATGGCTGAACTAAGGCACATAGTGCCCTCTAGAGGTAGAGGTGATAATGGTGAAACGGTTTGCTGTGCAGTCCTGGAAAAACAAGAGATGAGCCCTTAAATAATAACATGGAGTCTTATGTTTTATTCCTGTCTGGTCAATTAAAGACAAAAAAACAAAAATTAACTTTGTTTTTGTCATTGAACAAAGAATATCAGCAAAAAACAAAAAAAAAAACAAAAAAAACTGAACTCCCTAAAACCTTACCTGCTAGTCTTACCCCTTTAGTGGAAATAACTTCTCTTATCCATCTTAGAGTCTGTGAAACTAAACATTAGCAAACTGTCAGAATACCGATAAATAGCTGATTCTGTATTTGATGAGTACTTCCTAAAATCAAATTATATTAAAATGTCTTTCACATTGACATAATTTGGCATTATACACGTAAAAACTGCTTTGACTTAATGATAAAATACTTAACACAAATGTTATTGAAAGCTCTATAAAAGTGACCCTCTGGAGTCTAGAGGGCCACATAAATAACTGTGGTGGGCTGTGTTCGGCCCACGGGCCATGAGTTTGACATGTCGTTTACATCTTTAAAAAAATCTTCAAATATAAAACAGATTTTATTTATTTTTACCTAGTGATTTTTTTTTTCACCCAACCCGTCTCCCAAAAACAACAGGAGACGGGTTGTTTTTAGCAGATGTGACGGGTTGACATCCATGGTGACGGAGTGAACTGCACAGTTTAACACTGAACACAACCATTCAGACAACTACAATTACATTTCTACAATTTCTTTTAGGTTGTTTGGCTTTGTTTTAAAAAATTTTTTTAAATATATTTTAAAGATGTAAACATTTTGCAACCAAAGACTATTGAACTAAGCCTTAAACCGCACCGCCATACTGTCAAGGACGGCAAAAAAAAAAAAAAAAAAAAAAGGGTTTACCTTCATAGGAAGTCTACTCCAGCGCCCTCTACTGGTTGAAAATATTAGTCTAAGTTGTGTGAAGTTTACTCGTTTTCCTCACTTTGCTTCATTGAAAGGAAAAACAAATACATCTGAAACATCCATTCATATATTTATGCTCAGTCTTTAACCAATTAAAGTGAATAAATTAATGATATTTTTCTTTTATTTACATGAAATTTATTAGGGACGATATCTTATATTTGAACATGATTTGTGAAATAGTTGCCTTGAATCCAGAATGCCAGCTCATGAGGAAATTGTAAAAATTGAACTGAACTCAAAAGTAGACATTCAGATATCAGCGTTTGTTACATCCAGAGATGTTTTAGATACGATTTCAATATGGATTTTAAAATTTGGTTTGGAGTCTCAGCTCATCCCCAGAGTCATGTCAAAAGTTAACCATTGGTTTTTTTCTGTCATGTTAGGAAATATTTGTTGTGATTTTTTTCTGTTCCTGCCAACCAGAGGCACGTAGAGTTAGCATCAAAAATTGTAATTATTTAAGAGCAGCACTATTTTTACTCAAACTTAAAAAGTAACTGTCCAAGGTCAGAAATTACTGAAGCAAGAGTAAAAAGTATTTTTTTTTATTACAAAATTACAAACCAAGGCAGAAGAAACTATTTTCTACATCATTTATTTTGTAGAAACTTATGAAACTAATATTTACAGAAGGTAAAATATACAATCTAAGTAAATGTAACTATAGTTACTGTCCACCTCTGCTGCCAAGTCCCATGATGCACCACTGCTCTGCCCTGCCCACCTCTGCTGATTGCTTTCGCCTGTGCTGCTCCTATATAAACTCCTGGTTTCCACTCACTCTGTGAGTTTGTCTCTTGTCAACCTTTGACTAGACCATATTTGTGTCTCTGACCAGTTTCCTGTCCAGTCACCCTCACCTTTGACTCCTTTTAGTTTCCCTGCTGTACCTCCAAACCCTGCTCCATGTGGACTCTGGTTTTGGCCTCATCGCCTGTCTTTGTGCCCAGCCTCAGTACCTTTACCACAAGTTTACCACAAGTTTACCCCTTGTTTCTGTCTACCTGCTGTCAGAAAATGGGAAAAGGCCACTAGATCCAACCAAAAACATATATATTTTTTTAAGTCAAAATAACAAAGCAATAAAATCAGACAAAAATTATTTAAAACTACAATATCTTCAAACAGAAGATTGTAGCAGAAAGACTTAGCCAGAATCAGCAGCAGCCTGGACCAGTGGAGACTTGTTGGACAGTTCCTTCAGCATCTTGCTATCTGCTTTCAGGGTGAACGCGACTATTTTCCAGACTGCGTTTAAACTGAATTCAAATTTCTTTGAGGTCTCTTTAAATTTCTTACCAGACTCATAAATTGCTAAATACTTTACTTTGGTTTATTTTGTCCTTTAAAAACATATATTAAATATCTGGACATGTTAGAACATATCTGGATATTATGAACATTTTGTGTCCTAATTCTTACACGTCTGAACCTTTTTTTAAGCATCTAGGACTCTTTTCTCACTTTCTGGCTCTTGATTATGATTTTATAAAAGATTTTATAAAAACATGTAGTATTATAATCCTACATGTATTAAACCTGAAGTGAATCATTGTTGCCCTCTCAGACCGGTGAGTCCATTCTAACTCTAACCCTGCTGTGGAGGATTTAGCCTCTGTTCTATATAGAAACTGAATTTTGGTGTCAACAGTGAACTTGATGTTTTTATCACATCCAGGTCTGTTGACAGGTTAGTGTGATGTCCATGAGGGACCTTTTTAAAACAGTTTGTTATATATAATATTTGCTCTGTGCGTCCTCCTCTGAGCCTCAGCAGCGTGAGCCTGTCTAAAGTTTCTGTTTTTAAGCCTCTAGAATCGGAGCGGCCATGTTTGTGTGTTTCCAGTCTCCATCAGCAGAGCTCAGTATTACAGGTTCCAACAGCGACGGTCACATGAAACCACACAAAACACAACACGTGCCTATCCTGAGGTGGAAACCAACACCTGGCCCGGCACTGGGAATGTGTTTAAAGACAAAGCAAAAGCAGGTGGGAGATTCTTCTATGAACCGGGTAGGGAAAGTTTCCTCATTTATCACACCTTAACCACAAACTTTACTGAATTTTATCAAGATTTTATACCTCTGCTCCAGTCTTATGCATCCTCAAAACAAGTTCTCTACAAGGATTTCCCATTATTTAGTTCCGTCTTATCATGTTTCACCTCAGCGACGGGCTTTTTTGATGATAAACAGAATTTTCCTTGATAGTCAGGCTTTTGCATCTAGGCCAAAGGTTCCATTTTTTAATGACTTGTGGCAATTTTTTCTTTTTGCTGTTCTTTGATAAAAAGCCAGAGTTTGGAAGTCCACAACTGATAGCTTTCCTCTAGCTGCACCTGAGCTGAGTTGTCAAGGGTCTCTCTGCTGCTTCTCTTGGGGTGTTTTCCCCTTATAGTCCATTAGACTCAGTTTTGCTGGGGAACAAAATTGCAACATTTGTTCCATTTCCAGCTGCTGTGGTTCACTTTCACATTGTGCTGTGTCAAACAAACTAAACCTGTTTCCCTCCACGCCTGTGGTGGCGCTGCACCAAGAACCACTCAAGGAAATGACACGAAAAACTCTGAAGACACTGAACACGGCTTACTTCTTTATGAAATGTAAACCAAAATGGAGTGACATCAGATTTTAGCAGTTGTAGGATTTCTCTTTTGTCTTTAGTAAAAGTCCACAATTTGTTTAGCTAGCACTAGACTTGCATGTTTGCTTTGGTTGTTTTTACCCATAATGCCTTGTGCTGTAGTCTATTTCCTGGTTTTGGTGTAGTCTTCAGGTCCCCTTGGTGTTCACATGCATTTGAACAGCACTACAGTTCATTTCAACCGGACCCAGACTGAGGTTTCTAGGCGGACCAGAGTTAGCTTTTTTGGTCTGCATCAGAGTTTGATTGGTCGTTCACACCTGCTCATATGAACTGAACTTCATCGGCAAACAAACTGGAGTTGGATTAAAGCGGACTGAACAGAGCTGGTGTGAATGCACCCTTATTACCTGCCTTGCCCAGATTAGACGACAGCTGTCTCTAAGTAGGTTGGTGCCTTACCCTTTCAGATGCTAGCAGATGCTCTGCGAGTTGTTCCATATCAGCGCTTTCAGGTCAGTTTGTGGTGTAACTGACCCCAGTTGCTCTGTATGTACTTGCGTTTTTTTTCTATATCTTGTGTTGTAGCGTGGGTGACAGTGTGAAGAACTGGACACAGGTAAACGAGGTCAATCCCTCTCTATTCATTTCCTATGGGACTTGCGCGGTCGCCTGTCGCTTGTCTTCTTCCAGTCAACCAGCCGGCGAAATTTGTGCCTTTGAAATTTTGATCTCGTACACATAGACGTGCTAGCAATCAGGCACAAGAATGTTGAAATATGTTTGACATTTGTGCTGGGTTGTGCTGAACGACCCAAATCCAAGTTTTGGTGATGAAGGACAGAAAGACTTTTACATTTTGCTGTAGATCGTCGAGCCCAGGAGGCGCTTAGCGGCAAATGAGCTGTTTTATGTTCTTTCTTAAAACCACAAATCAATTTCTCTATGGGGACAAATACAATATTTATCTTATCTGAATTCAAACAAGCAAACTCTAGTCTGCCTGAAAATCTTGGAAAACATTGCAGGCAGACAAACCAACAAATGAGTAAGAAACCCAAACAGAGGAAGTGAAAAGTAATTGACACATATTTGATCTGAAACATGATGTAGTCTCTAGCTCTCTGCTGCTGCTTCCTGTGCTGCTGCCTTCATCATTGCTGGGACTGAGAGTTAATAACACCAACACCAGTTAGACTCTGTTTACTAGGTCCACTGGATTTCATTTAGAGGTAGCAGAGTGAAGGGGACTGAATACAAACACACACAACTCTTCTCTGAGTAAAACAAACATCTATATTTTTCACAGTTGTTATATGTGTTGGTCTTTTGTATGTTTTTTTGGGGGATTTTTGTTTGAGTCAGAACTGAGTAGATAAAGTTGATTTGGAGCTCATGAGATGGTAAAGTTTGAAGTTCTGTAAGATGTGAGGCGAGGACTTCCACAGGTCAAATGTATCTTCTTGTCACATTCCACAGATTTGTCGTCAGTTTAGGTATTTGTAGAATTTGGTCCATGGCTTTACTCTGCTCCTCAACATAGCTTTAAGAATGTTTCCCTCTGCAACAATGTGTCAGTCTGCTGCAGTCAGAAGGCAACCGCTACGACGCATGGATACATGCAGGACATCAGAGTTATCAGCTTGCAGCAGATCATGCAGGCTGACAGATATTCATCAGACAAGGCCAAGACCAGCAGCTTGTGTCAACTGCTAGAAACACACAGTGACAAAATGCTGGAATTTCTGACTGATCACAATGATGCCACTGTTGAAGATGTTTGATTTCCTTTTAGAGGTTTTTCACCAGAGCCACTGAAAACTGAAAGTCTTCACACCCATTTTGTCACATCACAACTACAAACTTTATTGTACTTTATTATGGCTCCGGATGACAGGCCGGCACAAACCAGTGCAGATAATAAAGTGGAAAGGAAATTATGCATGGTTTTAAAGAAAAGAAAACTAAAATCTTCAAAGTGAAATCTGAAAATGTGTCATGAATTTGAATTTTATTTAGAATGTGATACTTCTAGAAAGAACAAGAAAAACACTGACTGAGGGAGAGGTCCACCTTCCAACAGGACAACAGCCCGACACATGCAGGCAGAACTACAATAGATGGTTTAGAATAGATCAACGCATATCCATGTGTTAGAATGGCCCAGTCAAAGTATAGACCCAAATCCAATTGTAACACTATTTCCCTTCAACTTTGTTTGCATTGTGTTTCATATAAAATCAACATCGTCTGGCTTGAAGTTTGTGTTTGTTTAGAAGAAAAGGTGAAAATGTTCAGAAAATAAAAACGTTTGTGTTTACGGTGAGAATAAAAAGTTTTCCAGACTTCTCAGTAGCATTTCCACGTCCCTCCTGAATGAAAAACAGACGGAACAGATTCCTGAGAGGAAGCTCCGACAGGAAGAACGACGACATCAGTTCCTGTCAAATTACTGCTGCATCTGCAATCTGTCAGGATGTTTGAACCCTGCACTTCTCTCCCTGCTCATTCAAATTCAACTTTTTTTTCTTTAAAATATTTTTCAAATGGACACGATTTCTTTTAATGCTGTTGCAACACAACATTTGACATATGTTTGTTTCATAAAATGTGTTTTTTTTTACATAAAAGTTTTATTGTGTAGACTTCCAGCTTCACTTTTCAAGTTTTTGCAATAAAATTTAATGAAGACTTTCAGTTTTTACAGGTTTTTAATTACATCATTGCCTACAAACTGCCTTATGGCGACTTTTCTAACACGGTGAACATCCAGAAGTATTCACAGATTCAACTATTTACAGATTTCCTGTGGAATACAAGTCAAAATTATTCTTGAAAAATCTGCTTATTTTGTGGATTTTTTTGTAGCACATTTCTAATGTATTAGAAAAAAAACAGTATAGGATGTTGAAATATCTTCCTGACATGCTATTGGCTGGTGTTTGGAAAGCAGCTAACCCAGGTTTAATGGCTTAGTTTTCCATTGTTTTTACTTGGTCTTGAAAGAATCCGACTCCTCCCATGAGAAAGTCTTTTGATATGATGTAAGTGCAGCAAGCTCTCACTAGAATAGCCCCATAAAGCTCTTTCGTAAGATTAAAGTTATATGTTTGGGTTTACCATAGCGTACCGACCCACACTGACCCATATCATATCGCTCAACGGAAACAAGTCATTGGTCAACAGTTCAGTGTGTTTATGAAAAAAAATGGTAGAAAAGGCCAAACATACAGTACTTGAGTTGATTTGTTGGTAATTTGCTACATGTGCAACAAAAACAATGATCCCCTCTAATTTAAGATATGAGTTTGACTTTCAAGGCTATTTCCAAAAGTTTAGCTATGCTGTTCCAGTTAGATGAATACCATGAGACCTGCCCAGCGCTAAAATGTCTCCTGCCTTCATCTGGGAACAAATGCTGAGTCAGGCTTTTGGAAAAAACAGCATGACTCAACATGAATGGCTCTTTTGCTCGGCTTCAGAGGACTTTTATTGCACCTTTTTTATTGGTGCATTGTAAAGACAAAAAAAAAATCATGAACAACAATCTGGCGGCACCTGCAGAGTGCTGAGAACAGCTCACATTAGTTATATAGAACTACACAGCTCAGAAAATATTTTTTTAGTGATAGAACAAAGCAGAATTTTAGTGTTTCTGTCTTTTTTGTTTTTATTTTTTTTTAATGAACAGGCCAAGTGCCCATCTTCTCCAGCAGCAGTTTAAATTCAGAGGTGTACATTTTTCTGGCTTTTCATTATATAGGCGTGTTTCTTCCAGCACCATATGCGGAGGCTTCTCAGTGATCAAACTAATCCCGTGGATTGAGCACAGATGACCCAGATTGCGTCTGATGTTGGCGGTTGAGGCACTCCTTTTACACACAAACGACACCTCTCTGAGAAATGCAGCCGGTGTTTAAAAGTGAACCTCCATCGGCTGCAGGAAGCAGTTTCATCTCTTACAGGAAATACAAATAAGGATTTAGAACATCTGGGCGTAATCAGATGAGGAATCTGGGACAGAATGTCATCAAATGCTCCTGACATGAGGTCCAATTATTTTGCAGGAAAAAAAAAACGCAAATTGATAAGATCCAAAAGGAATTCAACACTTGATACGCAGGAAATTTCTAAAGAGTGCAAAGGTGTTTCTGTTGCTTGAAAATTCTTAAAAATTAAAATCCAAAAGTCTAACAGGTGTGGCATGACCTCTCTACTGTGAAACTTGGCAGCAGCAGCATCATACTCTGTTCCATGTGGAGGAAAAGAGGGATGTACAGCTATCTGTCGACAGGATATTTATTTACTTATTGTGCAGAGTTAGAAGCAACCTAATTAGTCCACATGTTAATATAAGTAACGTAACTCTGGGGTAGCTGCACAGCTCAGGTGAAAAAACTAGTTCTATGAACATGTGGGAAAAAGAATACTGACACTTTCAAAGAAGGTCAGATGAGACAAAAAGAGACATTTCTGACCTTCCTACAAAACTGTAGAGAAAACTATGCAAAGTCCCTTGAACATACATTCCTTATAGTGAAACATATGGGGTTCCATTTGTATCAAAAATAAGTAGAAGTCATATGTGTAGATGTGTCGTTGCTATGTGTCGTTGGTCTATGTTGCACGTAGATGATGCATATGTAGATGTTGCATATGTCTATGTTGCATATGCGTTTGCTGCATATGTGTTCGCTGCACATGTCTACGTTGCATATGTCTATGTTGCATATGTGTTCG
>NW_015112753.1:424907-425993 GCF_001443285.1 Poecilia latipinna | reverse complement strand
CTATGGGGTTCCATTTGTATCAAAAATAAGTAGAAGTCATATGTGCAGATGTGTCGTTGCTATGTGTCGTTGGTCTATGTCGTTGGTCTATGTTGCATGTAGATGATGCATATGCGTTCGCTGCATATGTGTTTGCTGCATATGTAGATGTTGCATATGTCTATGTTGCATATGCGTTCGCTGCATATGTGATGAACGTCGTTGGTCCATGCTGTTGGTTCATGTCGTTGGTCCTTGTCGTTGGTCCGTGTTGCTATTGCCTGTTTTCTGCGCCATTAAAAAGTCCTGAAGTAGGTCATGTATGATCAAATTGTTTATTAGATATTACAAAAATGTTGGTCTTTCAATATCAGTGGTTTCAATAAAATTGTTTTCAAAATGTTAAGTTTTCTACCTCGTATTTTCTTTAGGCATTAGTCAGGGCAGCTGACAAGGTCAAGGGGTCCTGGCCCAGTGAAGGGGGCGCTAAATTTCTTTTTAAATCTGTGATATATCTTCATTTTAAGAAGAATTTTCACTGTTGGCATCTATTTGAACTTCTCTCTTTTATTTGCTTCAGCGCACCTCACAGTTTTAAACAAATTCTGTAGTTTTCGGCGTACTTCTAAATCTGCTCCTTAGTCGCATCTTTTTGGGTCTTCTACTGCCTTTAGTGGCGTGGGGTGGTAACACAACTAATATAATTACATTACTAAATCAAAATGCCACAAAGTATTTATTATTAATTCTGGCCATTCTGTTCCAGATTCTCTGAATCTTTTGATGATGTTATGCACGGTTGATGATGATAACTTAAAAGTCTTTGTCATTTTACGCTGGGTAACACCATATTGGTATTGCTGCACTATCTTTCTGAGCAACAATGTTGGAATTGGTGATCCTCTTACCATCTCAGCTTCAGAGACACTGACACTCTAAGAAGCTCATTTTATACCCAATCATGTTGTCAATTGACCTAATTAGTATTAATTGGTCTTCCAGCTGTTTGTTATATGTTCAATTTCCTTTTTCCAGCCACTTATTGCTACCTGTCCCAACTTTTTTGGGGATTTGTAGACGTGTCATGAAAGTTTGAAACAACATATC
>NW_015112753.1:392207-420589 GCF_001443285.1 Poecilia latipinna | reverse complement strand
ACATAGCAACGACACATCTGCACATATGACATCTACTTATTTTTGATACAAATGGAACCCCATAGAAACATGGTAGTGACGGCATCATGCTGTGGGCAATTTCTGTCTTGACTGAAGAAGATGACTGTATTTAACATGTCTCTCTCTCTAACGTTCCACAGCGTGGCATTTTTTCTGTTATTATTATCATTATTATTATTATTTACTTATTTAATATTTACATCATATTTAAATTACTTATATCACACTTGTAAATACACACTTTAAATTGTATTTTGCTTATTGTGTTTGCTAATATTTAACACTTTGGATGGAGTAGCTTGTCGACAAATAAGCAATATCCTCTTGGGGATCAATAAAGTATATTCTATTTGATTCTGCTTTTAAGTTTTTCACAGTTTGGCTAAAGGAAGCTTAACTTAGACAGATGGACTCTTCAATTGTACACTGTACATTTGTAGGTGCAAGAAAATAAAGGGTAGTAAATTCAAATGCACACTACACTTCAGATTTTACTGTTTAAACAACAAAAAATTACCATATATTATTTCCTAAAACTTCCACATTATGTACTACTTACTTTGTGTTTGTCATCATTAAATGCATTAAAGTTTGGGCTTATGATGTGAAGAAAATGCTGCTGTGCGGCTGTCTGGTCTGCATTCTGCGATGCTCAGCAGCATGATGGAGGAATATTTAATAAGATGAGGATATGATGGTGGAGCCGGTCTGAGCCGCCCTGATCTGCTCCAGAGCCCGCGGAGCGCCGCGCCGCTCAGCGCAGCGCCGCCCTCCGCAGCGCGGCAGCACCTGCAGCTGCTTCGCCGCCGCCTCTGCGCCTGAGCGGGCTCAGACACTCTCAGGAAACTCAAAGTCACATCTACCCCGTTCCCACGGACACACGCATCTTTTCGCGGCAAGGTCACGGAGCCCGGCAGGCAGCGCGTGAACACACACGGACGTCTACATTTCATCCGAAAGGTAACCGTGGAAGACGTCCGCGTGTCTCTGGCGGTGGTCCTGGACATTATCAGTCGGTTTGTTTGAGGACGCTGGCTACAGTTAACAGATAGCGACCGGTTGCTGCGTTTCCTTGTTAGATTCCTGAAGACATTTTTTAAATGACGCGTCCACGTGCCCATGGAGAAAGGCGGTCATCTGAGTGTCAAATGTTAGAATTTTAAAGTCTCCTCCTGTTTAGCTCTATACAGGCCATGGGAATTAAAGCTGGCTTCATCCGGTCTCTGTCCTTACATCAGCAGCGCCGTATGATTAAGCTGCTGCGCTCACAGAGGAATCACTGCTCCACACCGTCAGTAGCAGAATTTTATGCTACTGAGCTGCCTGTAGATAACCTCATGGTGAGTTTTTGTTCATCTTCAGATAGGATGTGGTAAAAAGCAGATTCCAAGCAGCAGGTTGTCTCGGGTTCAGGATGTGGTATTTCCGCTTAGATGTAGTTATATTCTGGTTTAGCCGTCTTACTGACCTGTAGGTGAACGGTTACAGGAATAAAGCGGTTATAAAGCGGAATGTGGACTTAGCTTCTTGTTTTAAATTTACCTCTTTCAAAATGAGCGTGACAGAGCATCATGACATCACTCTTGTGAAGTTACTCAACAGCGGCCTCTGTGGCCATAAGTTGTAAAATGAAGATATTTAATCAATGAAGTACAACATTTCTCTCCTACCTTTCTGAGTGTAGCATTTTATGTTTTATTTAGGCGTAGCATAATGACAAGGAGGTGAAGTGAATAATACTAATTATTTATTGTATACGACAGAATTTTGAGGGTTACATGTTTACCAGCATGTGGACATTTTGTCCTTTTTGATATGTTGAGGCATTTTTTCCTCTTATGGAATATTTTCCACAATCAGTGCGGTTTTCTATAATTCCCCCTTCTGTTTCCATTTACCAAGGTAAAAATGGTTGTCCATGTTAGAAATTTACCCCAGAAAAAGGCACTGGAAAGAAGGTAGTTTATTTATTTATTCAGTAAGGGAGTTTGAAGCATTCCCAATTGGCTGGTTGGATTTCTTTTTTCATTACAGTGGAATGAATGCAGTGAATATCCATTAACTGGCATAAGTGACCTACAGCCCCTCCCTTGGAGTTGACTTATGACTTATGTAAACTCCAAGTAAATCCTTAAAGCAGTGGTTCTTAACCTTTTTTGAGGTACCGAACCCCCCAGTTTCATATGCGCATTCACCGATCATACTATCTTCACCTGCTTATTTCACAGACCTCTACCCAGTCAAGCATCCGTGGGATGTGTTGGACAAATAAGACAGCTCTACCTCCCATATCTCACTGTTAACATCATTATCTTCTCTGTTGAATCTGCACACAAAGTCAAGTGTAAAAACAACACTGAGCGGGTTTATAATGGGATGTGCTGAACACCATGCTGGCCAGATGCAGCCACTTCCTGTAGCTAAGCTGGAACCTTCACAGCTCATATTCATGTGTCTGTTTTGAAGTTTCTCCTATGTAAGGGTCCTAAACAGTTCCGTTGATAATGTCTACATGTTGCGGTTTTCTGAAAAGCAGTGACCTATTTCAACATCTGTGCAGGCTCATTATACTTTATTTACAAAACCAAGTTTGATGGTGGTGGTTAGGGGTAAGATGCTGCTGTCTAAGCTCTAGAGAATAGTGACATTTAATGACATTTAGCTGCAATACCACCTGAATGCATCTCAGGACAACAGTACCTGAAGAACAAAAATGGCACTTGTACCAGAAGCCATTTTACTTCTTCAGAAACTCTTTATCAATGTTTTATGCTCTTATTGTGTAGTTAAAAGGAAGCAGTTCTTGTTGTATTTGATTATATAAATTCTATAGTTTTTAGTTGTTTCCCGGGCGTATTGTTATTTGACTTATAGCAGCTCTGTTGGGCTGGTAACAACACTCAGTTACATTAGCAAACAGAACTTTGTGTCCTTGTCCAGGCCCGCTTGGTGTACCTACGGTTCTATTTTGGAGTCCTTGCTTTTTTTGTTATATCGGCTCACTCTTGGGTAAATTCTTTGAACCTGGTATCACTGCTATACAGATGACATTTAGTTGTAAATATTATTTCTTAACTACACTTTACTGAAGTGTTTAGTCTTAGTCAAACAGAGAACATTCGGTGGTTGTCTTCAGCTAAACGAAGAAAAATGGAAATGCTTATCTTTCCGAAATAAAGAAAAAATAAATCATTTGGAACATGTGGCACTTTTCACTCCTGCTCTTGTCATTTGATAATTATTACCAAAGTAAACAGTCGTCCTTTTCATTTGTCACTGCGTATTGCAAACCATTTTTCACAAAACGTTAACATAACCTCCATAAAACAGTAGCAGGTTATTCAATATGCTGCTGCCAGACTTCTGGCTAAATCAGAATCATTTGAGTCCCACTGCCTACAGGTCTGCAAAGGTCCGTGGTTTATTTCAGAGTGCATTTTAAGGCTCTTTTATTGACTTGGAGAGCTCTTAACCCTTAGGAGTCTTGGGTTTAAATGGCCGTTTTGTCTAATTTTGAATTTACCCTTATATTTTCACCATAAAAACTATTTTAATTTCCTTGTTTAATGGGCAGGACGCAAAACTTCGACATGCATACTTTTAATCAATAGGTCTTGATTTAATAGGTACTTAGTGGTGTTTATATTATGAAAGTTTCTCTATAAATAAGGTTTTAGTTACTAACTTACAGCAGTAGAAACACCTCAATCCTCTGACCTTGTCCATGAGGTCAGAGAGGTGTGGCAGTAAGAAAGCCCTGGATTGGCTGCTGAACATAGCTGAACAGCCGAAGGGGAACTTTCCATTCCAGGCTCTTGTTCAGGAATTAGCTCATGATCTTCAAAGTGCAGAGGCTGAACATTCAGCAGAATGGGTGTTATCACCTGAATGTATTTAACAGACAGACAGAAGCTTTCAGAAGGGGCTGCTGTCTCTCTGCCCGTTCTCCTGCGCTCTCCAACTCAAGGTCAAGTGTGTTTGCCTGAACCATCGTGACGAACAGACCGTTGTGTTTACTGTAAATGGTCTGTGCTTCACTCCAACCTTCAGAGTCCATAATTATGTTAATCATGAATTCTTTGTCAAACAAAATGAGTGCTATTACACTGAGGTAACCTTAGAACTAAGCTTACGTTGCCATAACTTTAAGTCCCAGCATGAGACTCAGTTGAAGGGGGGGTGATCACGTTGGAACCCGCTGGCTGTAGGGGTCGGGTTACCGCTTTGTCAAGTCTGTTCATCAGGTCGCTGTTCAACTGAAATGCTAAAAGTCTGATTTTCTGTAACGTTCAGGTTAGAAGACGGCCCTTATTCAGGCTTTTTGTTGGAAAAAGATGGCTCCAGGTTGTTCAGAGTTTACAAACCTGTGGCACCATGGTACTCATGTCCTCCCTCTATGACTCAAAACTGCTTTCTATTTCTGTTCAGTCTTTCTGATGCTGTTGTAATGATATTAGATATAATTGAATTTGTTTGATTGGATGAATCGCTCAACTTCTGTCCTTGTGACGTGCTTCACTTGGGTCAATTTTAGCGCGTGAGATTGTCCGTGAGATTTCAAGATATATTAATGATGATGCACAGAGTCTAACAAATGCATTTGTATTATGATTGCAAACAACTACTGCAACAACTACTTCCTGTCATCTTCCTGGTTTGCGTCAGTAGAACATCAGGTTGTTGACCATGTGTGTCGTAGGATGTGAAAAAATTGTCTCCATTGTAGTGTTGGGAAATAAACCAGTTCTGATTCAGTCAAAAATAAAAAAAATAAAATAAAAAAAACCACCTCATTCTAGCGGCAAAATATTTACTGAAAAACAAGGTTTTTTTAATTAACGTATATCCATTAAGCAGTTTTATTTTTGAAATGTCAAATTGCACAATTATATTCTCACAGGTCATATGATCAAGGACCTGTGAGAATAAATTCAACTGCTCACTGCTTTTCAAGACCTGCATCACCATATGAAAATGGGCAATTTAATTTGATTCTGAAAGGAGGTGTGCTCTTAGAAATAGCCAAATAGATTTAAAAAAAATTGTTGTAATCATATGTACATGTCATTAAAACCAAAATATCATCTTTTTAAGAAAAAAAGGTCATATTTTTAGATGTTATCTAGAAGAAACGGGGTGAAGAGAGTCATAGTGAGCCCCTTTATGCCTGACAAGATATTAAACTGGTTAGAACAAGAAAACTTTCTAGTTTTAACCAGATACCACTTCTGAATTGAATTCCAAGCTCCTACGGTAAAACACTTCCTTAGTTTTGAACTTTTACAGACTGGATCACATTTTTAGGTCAGTTTGTGTCAGTTTAAATCAGCTGATTTAATCCAGTGCCTTGACAGAGTTCCACTAGAACTCTGTCAGAACCATCCAGTGAAGGACACAGCAGAGATGGCCTTATTGACTGTGGCCGTTGGAAGCAGCATTAGGATATGTTGACATTGTAATGACAGAGTCACTTTGCTTTGCTTGACTTCCTCTGCACTCAAATGGCTCATTTATGAACACGTTCTGCAAAGCCACACTGTTCCCTTTTTAAACTCTACCCGCTGCTCTTTTTATGGTCATTCTATTTGGAGCTTCATATTCAAACCCATCAACTTAAGCTGCTTATCGATTACAAGAAACCGGCATGCATTGTCGTTGTGTTCAGTCCAAACCAGCATCTCTGCTGAGAGCTGCTGTCTGTAATCTGATTAGCATGGATTAGATCCTCTGTGTGGAGCTGTAGGGGAAAAAAAAGCTTAATCTCTAACTTTGATTAAAACAGAAATACAAGGGACTGATACTCCAAATTACACTCGGCTGAGGCACAATCTTTTCCCCAGCTATGAAGTCATGCTCCCAGTAAAGCCATTTGAAGCTGTAAAATTCTCACTCTACAGTTCAAGAACACTCGTAGTATGGTTAGTAACAGTTCTAAATTGCTCTTGGTCTCATATCAATTAATCCTGTGATGGATCCAGATCCAGACCCCTTTAACTGTTGGATTAACCTGGCACGACTTCAAACATTATCATAGAAAATGAATATAAAGTCGAATTATTGATGCATTAGTTTTATGGTACAAAGTAGAAGCTGCCAGAAACTAAAAGACTTAAAGGGAGAGTAACTCTGCCTTTAGGTATCTGCCTTGTATTTCAATGGCTTTAGGAAAATAAACATTGTAGTGTCATCTTTCTATGAATCTGTTTCTGTATCAATTTTTTGAAATTGTAAAAAAATGTAGTTTGGTAGTTAAATCTTTATGCCACCAGACAAAACATTAAGAACAATTTCTTGTTTACAATGTTAGATTAAAAGTGCTTAATACTGTGATAGTTTGAACTGATATGGATATCATTACTAAATCTCATTCTACCCTATGCAGACATTCAGTCAGCACTGATGAATATTCACTTACTTTTTGCAAGCTAAATGCTTGGATTGGCTCCTCAAGCAAGGTTATCTGCTTTCGAAAGGGTAGCTATGTAGCTCTATTTTTTTTACATTATTTAATCAATCACTCAATCAAATTTTATTTGTACAGCACATTTCAGCAACAAGTCATTTCAAAGTGCTTTACATCGTAAAAACACATATAGAAGCATCATCTTTACATATCGGCTTGTACTAATGATCACCCAGTCATCTAAATATAATACTTTGATTCATTTATTTCAGTCAAAATCTCCCTTCATTAAGACAAAGCAAATCGTATTTGTCAAAGTCATTCCAGTGTGTGTTCAGGTAACTGCTGCTTTATATAGTCTGACCTGGTTTTATTACAACCTGAACAGATTAGAGCAGAAAGTAAAGCAGCCTGCTCTCTCTAACATCGTTGTCACGAGTCATTCCGTCAGTCTGACAAGTGAAGAGTCATCCTGCCGGTTCTGTTTGAACTGGCTGCTTTCAGGTACACACACTCCGCCTCGTTCCAGGCCACACACTTCACTCTGCTCTCGATCTAGGGAATTTAATGGCGAGAGATAAGAAGACAAATCAGTGAATAGTTGTTTAATAAGTTCACTTTGGACATGTTTAACCAGATGTTTGGATTTGAAGCGACTCTGAGTGGCTAAACAGTTTTCCTTCATGGCCGACAGCAGAGAGCACAGTAGAAATAGTTTATAAAGGTAAGTCGAATTTTGAGAAACTTCAGGTTTTTTCTGCTGTTGTCTTTGATTTTATTGTATATTTCTAATTTAAATGATAAAAAAGCAAATGAACAGGTTGAAGTTACGTACTTATGTCTACATATTGCTCCATTTGACTACAATTTATTAGGATAATTATTAGTTAATTATCCTATTAAATTAGACTTTCATCATAAAGTTTTATTTATTGCTGCAGTTTGATTCAAAACCTCAAAATTTCCGTTGATTTATTACACAGAGTCAGAATTTGTGGTTATTTCTCTTCATTTTCATGGTTGTGGCTTCCATGAAAATGAATGAAACACAAAATTCTGTTTCTCAGGTCAGCAAAAAAAGATTTTTAGTCATGAAGCATTTTATTCTGGACTACAAAATCATGACCTGATGGCTGTCCAATCACTGACTCACTCCATGCCTTAAAAATGCATTTGAGTGCTGTATCCAATCATATCAATGGAAAGTTAAATGGAAGGAAAAAAGTAGATGGTCTTAGTCTCAAGGGGAATCTGAATTAAATTTAAGAATTTGGGGGAGATGTGTAATCTGTAGACTGGACTGTTGATAAACATACATATGATCCCAGTATTACCTTTGGTAAATTCCCACCTTTAAAATGCTCAGACATGATCCCGCTCATGTATAGTTAAAGCACGTTAAACTGACTTTCCTCAGGTTTGCATGTCATCTTACTATGCAAACACGCTAACTGGCTGATAGCTTGTAAAAGCAAAGCGGTCTGCCAGCATTTTAACCTAATTCCAATCCAAAGCAACAGCTGACTGATAATGAAAACCTGAAAATATTTGGTATTACCTCCACAGTTTACAATGCGTCTGTGAACAGGTTGTTGGTAATGAAGGTGTGTTTGCTCAGAAACATTCCACCTGACCTGATTTTACCTTTCTGTCACCTGACCCCTCCCCCCCACGTAGTAATGTTTCCATTATCTCCTGAGGAGGGAGGTGTTCAAGGTGAACTGGGGGCGGGGCCTGCTCTCTCAGGTACATTGAGTTCAAGCAAACACACACACGGTGTATGCATGTGTGTGTGTGAGCGTCAGTGTGTGTGTGTATTTTTTGTGCAGCCGGACATGGAGCTCCGGAATGTGGCTTTATGCCTGCCTGCTGTCACACCTGGATGACGGGAAAGAAAGAGGTTTTATTGTCTCCTGGATGTGTGTGTACTGTGCACACAGCTGACAGTAATAATCAGGGACATTTTCCTGTAAACACACTTTCTAAATGGTAACTGTAGCAACTGATAGTGCTGCTGAATTAGGCTCATCTTAGCATCATAAATGAGCTCAGGAACTTCAACTGTGAAATAAAAGACTGTTTTAGCTCATGATGAAGGTCTTGTCCAAAGTCTCAGTCAGAACAATGAAAGGTGCAAATTTATGAAAAACAATCCACAAAACTACAGCTTCTTACCTAAGTTTTCTACTCATTGATCTTGATTTTCCTTGTGTTTTTTATCTGTCTCTACAGTGAAAACTCAGCGTTAAGGTGGGCCAGTGATGCCACCCCCCACCGCAGGTGCTGCCGTGCCCCCACCGGATGGTGGGTGGGGGTGGGCGGTGGTGCTGGGATCCTTCATCTCCATCGGATTCTCCTACGCCTTCCCCAAAGCCATCACAGTCTTCTTCAAAGACATCCAGATCATCTTCGATGCGTCCTACAGCCAGGTGGCCTGGATCTCCTCCATCATGCTAGCTGTCATGTATGCAGCAGGTAAGTAGTCCTGAAAGCGAAAGCATCTGCTGTCATCTGTAAACCTGTCACATGTTAGACTGAACTCATGTTTAACATACTTATCTGTACTTTAGATAGGACCGATAACGCAGCTTAATATGTGTCAAAGTGAAACTGTTTACTGATTTAGATTTTGAAATAGACATGATCAACTGTAGTCATTTAAAATGACTGTAAGGCTAGGAAGTAGCCTTTAGCATTGCAAGCTGCTAATGCTGCATTGCTTACAACACCACAGGGCAAATCAAAAACTAATTCTTTTCTTCCTCAAAAATAAGAGTCTTAAACAAAGACACAACCTAAACCACATTGATATTTGGGTCCAATAATAACTTTTAGTTGTGACAAATCAAGAGAAGAAATAGCATTCTGGATAAAACTGAACAGATCTCTTTATGGCGGGAAGTTAAATCTGAAGTCATATTTCCTCCCAGATTAGCCTAGTTTAATTAGCTTAGCTTGTCAAGTTAAGATAATTATTACCAAAATAATTAAGCAGCAACATATTGGACAAGTTCAAACTTTAATATGTTTTTAAAGACAAAGAGTAAATGGCATTAAATTTATGTCTTCTTACTAACCAAAAAACTGATTTTAGATTATCAGAATCAGCTTTATATGATTGTGTGAGGCAAAGAATATTTGACTTCAGATCTACTTTTGCTCACAATGAAGATAATTAAAATATAAACAAATACATAAACATTTTTTGTAACTAGGTATATATACATTGTTTTTGACAAAAGAAGTTGGTTTTTGTAAAGAGGGCTTTGTAGCGCCGTCCTAGAGGTAAAAGTCCGAACAGTTTGTGTCCAGCATGTGTTTGGTCTGCAGAGATGTTAGCTGCCCTTTTCCCGACCCTACACCTGAACAAGTTCATTTTGGCAGAGAGTAAAACGATGGAAGTGACTGTCACGACTAGAGTTCAGGCCTGGTGGTTTGTACAATATCAACTACAGATCTCAATCACGATCAGTGATTTTAGTTAATCCCTGATGGATTAACTAAACCCTGCTGAAAATCTGGGTAAGGCAGCCAATCAGACGACAGGTGACTGAAACATTAGACGCTTCTGACTGGTGGGAAATGATCGTGAGCCGGACATGGGCCCCGGCATATTGGTCTGCGTTCAGCAGATCGCTCACCCAGGCCCACCATGGCTGCCATCTGCCCATGCTGTAATCCTCCAATCAGAGCCTCTGCTGCTGCCGCCATCTGTGCCGGTCAGGAACAAGCATGATGAAGCTGGATAGTTGGACACAGCAGATAGAAGAACAAAGAGACATTTAGTAAATCTTAAAAAGTATGTTGACGATGCAATGCAGGCTATATTTGTTGTGGTCTTTTATTTGCAAATCCAGACTTTCTGGAGGGATCCACAGTGGATATGATGGCTACAAACTGGAGGGAATGTGTCTGATTGTTCATCATGGGCAGTATTCATTAGCTTAAACTCCGAAGCTGTGAGAAAACACTCCAACGCCGACAAGGTTGGCTGCTTGTTGCTCATTATCGGCCTGCCTCTAACAGACTGCAGCGGGGGAATAGCTGCAGATAAGTGGTCAGATCCCGACTCTCAGATCTCCTTTTTAAAGCTTTCCACAGACTGAATGTCATTATCATGTGTTGACTCCGTCAATATGTGCAGGTACTAAGTGAGTGGCTCTTGTTACTCACTCATTCATATTGATTGAACTCATCAGCTATTCATTAAACACCTGCTCTCTTGTCCTGCCTATTACACTGGCGATTCCATCACTCTGAATGTTTAACACCTTTCTAATTCCCCTGCAGCTGCTTTTTGTGTGCTGTTTACACAGCGCCGCCATTACCGGGAGGCTAGCTGGTAATGAGCCAAGCAGCAGACACCCGCAAGTAATAATCCAGTCCTTCCAAATGGCCGAAAAGACCTTTTCCCTTATTAGCACTGCCCTGTGCTAACCTTGTCTACAACATGCAAAACTAAGAGTCAGCTGCACAAACAAAACAGCCTTAAGAAATGCTTGACCAGTTATATTTTCACAGTTCTTTATTTGCTTCAGGAAGTTAAAATTGTACAAGTAAATTAAATGAGATGTTAGATTTAAGAATTTTTAGGAGTGGCGTCTATCACTGGATGAGAGGTGGGGGACCCCTATGTCACCCTTTAAAGTGATGGACCTAATTTAACAGAGATCAAACCAGGTAGTGGTAGTAGTCTCACAATGAGTGGAATGTGTGATTGTAGTTTAAAGACTACTGTGTGTGTTCATCAGTATTCCTGGCTACCAGGACAGCATGAAGACAAAAACAAGTCAGAGAAACGTTTATTGAAAAGTATAAGTCAGGGGATGGATAGAACAAATTTTTTTGTTCAATTGTCATTATTTTGTGGAAATCAGTTTGCACTTTAACATCAGAGGACGAATACGTTTTATAGACACTGTTTATGTTATGAGTATAAAATGCTACCTCTGGGTCAAATATAGCCAGAGGCAGCAACTTTGCCTATCTGGTGCCACAGCTCGACGTGGTAATGCCACTCTTCAGTTCCTGAACTCTAAAGCACCAACAAAATTCAAAATGACTCCTTTGACTTCTGGAATCAGCCACGTGGTTTTCCTCCTTGTTTCCTGCGAACCTTTTAGTCATGTTCTCACCACTCAGCCATGTATGCAGACTGACTAAAGTCTACCTCTTCAGGATTTGTTGTCCAAGTAGTTATGTAGACAATCTGTCAAACGAAGCGACTTCTAAACAAAACGCTTCAGTAGAATGAGGTGTGGTGACACTGACAGGTTATAAAATTAGCAGTCGGAAACTTCAGACAGAAACTCTCGCAGCTATCCAACCTAGTTAAAACACGTAGTATGTCGTGACGTGTTTGAACTTTCCAGTGTAGCAGTGTGATTAAGATCAATATGGAGCATTTGTTGTTAGACTGAACTGTTGAATTCACGTTCAGTCATGGAAAGTTTAAAGACAGAACATTTAAAACCAGCAGCTGCCTGATAGAAGCCAACATATCAACTACATGTTTTTGTTTCTTTATCTTCCAGCTTATCCTCCCTTTAACAGGAAGCCCGTTTTTTTAATGTGCACTTAGCCTCTACTTTATTACTTGCTAACACGAATAACATGGCAGCAACTTAACATATTTAGGCATCTAGATGTGGTGAAGTAATACTCAAGTTTATGCTAATGTTGGAAAAACACAATTTAGCAATTGTTTTGTTTCCATTAAATATGAAACGCAATTATTGTAGCATGTGACTAGTTTGTTCTCCTGATAAGTCATTAAAAAACATGCTGCACCATCATCCTCCTACCACTTCCTGTCGTCTTCTTCTTCGTGGTTTACACCAGCGGCAACATCCTGTTGTTGAGCATGTGACTCGTGTGATGTGGAAAAGTGTTTCTATTGTAGTTTTGCGAAATACACAAATTTTGATACAACCAAGAAAAGACAAAAAAAAAACACCTCATCCTAACACCAAAACCTTTTATTGATTTTTTTTTTCTTTCAAAATTGTCATCCTTCCATGAAGCAAGTTTATTTTCAAAATGTCAAATTTTGCAATTATATGGTCAATGGAAACTCACCTAATGACACATGGTGATGGTCTAATAGGACCATGATGGCTTTCTGTTCACTACTACTCATGAAATGTGTGGAGCTGCTCTATGCCGAGACAAACAGGCCGGTACAGTGGAGGTCCTGGGATAGTTCTGGGTTTTGGTCCACTGAGTAATGAAGTCAACCTCTTTTTGCAAAACGCTTGTCGTCTCCCAGCCAGAAATGGCGTAATCAGCTGAGTCCTCATCATTGCCAATTTCAGGTTCCCCCCCCTGAGAATACAAATGGTAATGAGGGAAGCTTTCCTCAAGGTCGGGAAGAGATTCCTCAAGAGCGACTTCAGCAATGACTCAGAGTCGTCTGTGGTTTTTTATTATGAACTGCTAGGAATATAACTCATCTTCCAGGTGGTAGCAAAAATATTAGGCTAAGAAAGTACCAAAAAAAAAAAAAAAAGAAAAGAAATTTCATGCTCAGGTTGCCACTCATGCACTCAAAAGTTTAGCAGACTCCAGTACTAAAAGATGCATAGTCTTTATTATTGTAAATAAATCAATAAAGCTGTAATTTGTCTCCCTCTTTATAATAATAATAAAGAGGAAAATAATTTTGTCTTATGTTAATTATAAGACAGAAATATTTTGATTCTGACAATGATCGAAAACATAAAGTCAGGCTAGTTTCTTATGTAAAAAAGTAAATCTAACGCAACAGAGAGACGTAGAAACGGGTCTGATTAGTTCAGTTTGTTGGAGTTTGTAGCTCATCTGACAGGATGATATTGTTGTTAGGCTGCTAACATGTTCCTCTGATGCTGACAGAGTGATTACACACGGCCGCTCATCGCTCACAGATTTGAAGCGATAATATGAAAAGGTCGCTGGTAGCAGACATTGCTTGTTGTTTCCAGTCTTCAGATTAAATCCCTCAGTGTAAGCCTCTGTGTGTTTTCTGTTTATTCGCTGCAGGTCCCATCAGCAGCATACTGGTCAACACGTACGGCTGCAGACCCATCGTCATGATGGGCGGCTGCCTTTGTGCCGTGGGCATGATCTCAGCGTCCTTCTGCACCAACGTGATGCAGCTTTACATCTGCATCGGTGTCATCGGAGGTAAGCCTGTCCACTTCAGGAAGTCCATGTTGAGACGGTGGGATTAGCCTCCACCTCGCTAAGGAGAAGTTAAAATAAAACTGGTGTAGCAAGAAACATGTTTGCATCATTTAATCTGTTTAGTCATTGTACTGCTCTTTATTTTTAGATTAGATTATTTTATCTTCCAACTTTCTATTATGGACGTCTAGCAAATTACAATATACTAGACTGAATTTATTACCCGAAAACAGCTGAAGATGTTAATAAGCATAAATCTAATATTGAGACACTACAACAAGATAAAGTTTAGCTTATGGCATTTAAAGTTTGTGTAGGAGCTAGCAGCCATTAGCAGAATACTGAGCAGGCTGATAACAGCTGACTCCACTCTTCACTATATGGTGAGAAACTTATGTTATTAATAAACAAAAAAATCACCAAAAACACATTAGTAAAAAGCTACAAAAATATCTAGGAATGTGTTCCTCTCTGGTGCTAAATGCTAACATTAGCAAGCAGAAGCTTAGCAATGGCTTTGCTTAGACAGCTTTTCTTTTGCTTAACGTTTTTGGTGCATAATTAGGTACATCTTTTCTAACACGTTAGGTAATGTAATTGCTGTTTTTCAACGTTTTGGACAATTACATGTAGAGCAAAACTTAACACTTAGCAACCCCTACATTCAGCTGTGCTAGCATTTTTTCAACCCTGGTCCTCTGGACAAACTGAGCAGCATGTTGCAGATGTTTCCCTGCTGTAGCACACCCGTTTTCAGTTGATGGTGAATTAAAAGGCTTTTGTTGAATTTCAGTCATCTGTGTGTTTTAAAGCAGGGAAACATGTAAAACATGCAGGCAGAAGCCCTGAGACCAGGGCTGGGAAACCCTGTTCTAGCAGTATTTATGTATTTACTGTAATATATATATATATATATATATATATATATATAAATGTATTTGATAAAAGGAACTTTAATAGTAATCACAATATAACTTTAAAATGATCCCAACCCAATGTGTGTAGGTTAAAAATGAAGGCAGCTTCAATCTTTCATGAGCTAAAATGTTTGGGTGATAATTAGTTGTATTCATTCTATAAAAAAAAAGTATAATCCTATTTGACGTTTCCATGACACAAACAATCTTTAATATGTAATTTAACTGACTTGTCATACTGTTATTATGCAGCCAAATGGTCATAGATGTTACTGTGGAGTTTGTTTATATTAAAAACAAGAAACTACTGTATTTTGGAAACTCAAATGCATTCAGCGTCATGGTTACATTTTGAAAGTGAAATAGAAACGGTTACCAGTTTTTGACAGAAACTACATATGAAATCAGACGGTCTTTAGAATATAAGTTCTTGAATACATCACATATTATTTGCTTTATTTGAAAGGAATGTACTTCTCTTCATCAAATGAAAGTTTCAACAGTAATTTAGAAAAAAGTAATGATAATCTGTGTGTGTTACTTACTTTACTTGGTTTCTTGAGGACTAATCATTGCTGAATGTCCTTTTTATGTACATCTTTGCAGGACTTGGACTGGCCTTCAACCTGCAGCCAGCGTTGACGATGATAGGCAAATATTTCTTTAAGAAGCGCCCCATTGCTAATGGGTTAGCGATGGCAGGCAGCCCAGTCTTCCTCAGCACTCTGGCACCTCTCAACCAGTACCTCTTTAACCAGTTTGGATGGAGAGGCAGCTTCCTCATCCTGGGTGGGCTGCTGCTGAACTGCTGCGTGGCCGGCTCCCTCATGAGGCCGCTCGGACCGCCGCCCGGCAAGATCAAGAAGGACGAGGCGCTGGCCGCCGTCACCACTACAACTGAAAAGCGCACCCTCTGGCAGATAGTCAACAAGTACCTGGACCTGACGCTGTTCAAGCATCGGGGCTTCCTCATCTACCTGTCAGGCAACGTCATAATGTTCCTGGGTTTCTTTGCACCCATTGTCTTCCTCGCTGCCTATGCCAAAGACATGGGTGTGGATGAATACTCTGCTGCCCTCCTGCTCTCAGTCTTGGCTTTCGTGGACATGTTTGCCAGACCCTCCATGGGGCTGCTGGCCAACTCACGATGGGTTCGCCCCAAGATCCAGTATTTTTTCAGTTTCGCTGTGCTGTACAATGGGGTGTGCCATATCCTTTGCCCACTAGTGGAAAGCTACACTGGCCTGGTGGTGTATGCAGTATTTTTTGGCTTTGCTTTTGGCATGGTAAGCTCAGTGCTGTTTGAGACATTGATGGACCTGGTTGGAGCTCCGAGGTTCTCCAGTGCTGTGGGACTCACAACAATTATAGAGTGCTGCCCTGTTCTCATTGGTCCACCATTGGCAGGTAGTTTTCCTGTCTTTGAACACTTTTTGTTTGTTAGTTTGTTTTAAATGTAATATTGACTTGATGACCTCACTTGCATGCAACTCAACCGTCTTTCGCTCTCTCTTTCAGGGAAACTTGTCGACGTCACCAAAAATTACAAGTACATGTATTTCTGCTGTGGTAGTGTTGTCATCCTGGCGAGTATTTGGCTTTTCATTGGAAACTTCATTAACTACAGACTCTTGGACCGTGAGCGTAAGCAGGTGGAGATGTACAAACGAACTGAGACGGAAGATCCCGACCGAGTTCGAAATGAGAAGGAGGCTGACGGTGCGGCCCAGGCCTCCGAAGACCTGACCGACCAAAACCAAACAGATGCAGAGCCCATGCAAAGAGAGACCAACATTTAAAACCGTTCTGCACTGCCAAACCTTGACCTTCACCCCAGCTGCAGTCGTTCAACACTTTCAAGTATAAATCAACTGGGCTCCAAGCCAAGAGTTGCCTCTCACTGATCAACCACACTCTGGTTGGGGCACTCCTTGGTACTTCTCTGAAAATAACTGCCAAAGCAACCATTGTGTTGTAGGGAAGGTGAGGTACAGTATCTGTTTATAATAGCGCACTGGCTGTGACTACAACTGTAAAAAAAAAGGTGGTAAACATAAGAAACTTACAGACAAAACTTCCTATCTTTTCCACCCTAATTCTACATAAGTGCGATCTCTCTGGGACACTGCAGATATGCTGCTGATTTTAATGTACTTAAGGTCCATCCACTGGAGTGTTTTTTTATTCATGAAATAAATAAATTACTTTGATTCACTTTGACTGAATTGAAACCACCCAGGTTCAAACACCCAAAAGCTACATCAGTCTGTTATTCTGGTTTCACCTGGTTTCCAATATGAAGAAAATACAAGCGAGATGCTCTCCACAGTTTAAAGACCCTTCAGAAATTCAATCAGTGTGCGAATTAAATAAATCAAACATAGATCCAGTTGTAAAAAAAATACATTGGGTGCATTCACATCAGCCTTCTATAGTCTGCTTTAATCAAAGTCTACTTTGTCTAGAAAGTCCAGTTTGTTTGGTGAGGTGTGAATGATCTCAGATATGGACCAAAAAGTTGAACTTGGGGTCTTGTGTGTCAGTGATTATTTCTCAGTCAGTAATTTCTGTGAAAGCAAATTTCACAACACATTATAGCTTCACCTAACACCAAACCATTTAATGGTATTGGTGGTACACAACTCCCTTATCCAAGAAGACGTCAAAAGCCTCTGCACTCAAAGTGACCTTCTACAGAACAACGCTCAAAATACATAACGAGGAAGTAACTTACTGTGGTTTCCTGCATCACTGCTGCAAAAGTGAATATGTTTGATCTTATTTTTGGCAACCAACATAGGCCAGGCCACATGACAGATATTAGGACAGTATGTATCATAGACTCAAGTCATGAAAACAGACACTTCTGAGTTGACTTAAATTTGCATCTTGAAACGTCAATACTTGACTTAGACTTTAGATCTTGGACTCTTTATTTCATGTAATAAGACATGAAAATAAGCTGTTAAGTGTAATGCTTGATTTGTGCTTGACAGGTGCGCAGGGCACAGGGCGTTCAAATTGCATCATTTTAATAACCACGCCCCTCTACGTATTGTCCGTGCGGACTAAATTTTCGACACCATGCACTTCGGAAACTTAGTAACTACGCAGAGAGTTAACGAAAAACATGGTGGACAAGCAAGAGCGCCTCCTGGTGGAGGTTCGAAAAGACAGACACCATAATGATTCGAACCATGACGACAATAATACCACTCATGGTAACCGTGTTTTTAATAGGTGCCCTACACTGCCTCCTACAGTCTGGGAGAGTATTGGCAACAGTGGAGATGAGAATAAGAATAAATACTGCAGAAATGGTAGCAGTTTGATTTCACCTGTAAATCATTTGAGTTAATGATTTACTCTGTGGGTTACCATTGAGTATTAAAATATTGTTTGTCATATTAACATCACAAAACGAAGATCTGAAGGAACATTAATATCACAGCATATTTATGTTTTTGTTTTCTGCTGGAAACCGAAGCAGCACATTTTCTAACGTTTTCTTCACCTTTCTCTTTTAAGTTGCCATGAAAACTGGGGGGTGGGGGGGGCGAGGGGAGATGACAAAGCAAAAAATAGCAATTGGTGTCAGAGACAAAATTAGCTAAAGTATAGCTAATTTTTCTCCTTTTTGTATTTTGATGGAGTAAATGTTGACAGTGTTGCCACCTACTGGCCTGACATGGATATTTCAGAATTTATCAAGAAATGCTGCTTTGGATGCTGATTTTTTTTGTCTTCAGACACTATAAAAAGAGTTTTAACAGAATAAAACTGACTCCGACTGGGTTCCCCAGTTACTGTAAAACTGAACAGATGTGGTCACAGCTGGTGATGCTGGTATCCATATATTACTCTGTCCTCCAGAGCACTGTAAAGCTGTGTTGTAAAACCTGTGCAAACCTTTGATCAAGTCATAAAAAATGCTGCATTAACCGTCTTGGGTACAATAGCCCCACTCTCATATCAAGTATACTGCACTAAATGTCAAATTGCCACACTACAACCCCTGACATTGTTTTAAAATTGCTGCAATTCACTGAATTTAATTACGGTTGAATGTAATTTCCTCTGTGGGCCTTAATAAGGTATTAATGACCAAAACCCCATCTGTGTATTGGGGGCCGTCTACAGGCAGAGCCCATGAGCAATACACTCTCTCTCATATTAATGCAAATATACAGGGAAATGTGTTTCTAGTGGCAGTCCAGTCTGTGATGCATTGCCTTAAATTTAAATACAGTGTAACAATTGCAGGGTAGTTGTACAGTAAATTGTCGACAGAACAATATGAAGATGACAAACTTTGTGTTAAATGTGAAACATTTTATTCCTGCTCTGATAAAGAGAAACTCACACCTGTTCCATTTGTCTCCTAACATATCTGCGTTGGAATGTGAAAGCTTTAAGTGAATCTGTTCTGTGTCTCGTTGTTTCAGTAACTGACTAACCATTTCCATTCCTGAATGGTACATGTGTTGCAGACTTCTTCTACTAACTGGAAATTGTAATCCAGCCTTGTGTAGCATATGGTGTGCACACACAGACATGCAGCATGTTTTCCGTTGCTTTTCAGTGACAATCGTGGAAATACGTCTCACTGCCCAGGGCGCCATTCTGCCGAGGGGCATCACAAGAAAACCACTAGCTGCGTTTCTTCTACAAATGTGTGGAAAATGTTGTCAGTATTCTGCTAATGTCGGAAAAACAAAATTTTGGAATTGCAGTGTTTCTATTAAATAAGAAACACAATTAAAATCACACACAAATAAGTTTGTTTATACGATAAGTAATTAAAAAACTTGCCATGCCATGAGCTACTTCCTGTTGTCTTCTTCTTCATAGTTTTCATCCAGTTGTTGATCATGTGACATTTATGATGTAAACAAAGTGTTTCCATTGCAGTTTTGCAAAATGAACCAGTTTCAATACTTCCAAAAAAAAAAAAAATCATCTCAACTCTTTATTGGAAAAATTAGTTTTTTCAAAAATCGGTGTGTTTCCATTAAGCAAATTTATTGTCGAAATGTCAAATTGCACTATTATATGGTCAATGTAAACGCAGCTAGTGTCAGTTGTACCCACATGTTTTCCATTCCTTAACTGCATTTTCAATTTTGTATTGATCACTGTATAACTACTGTAAGTATGACAATGGGCCACAGGTAGCTAATAATTCCAGCTATAATTCAGATTTGAAACAGACCTGAAGGGCTGTTTTGGTGTTGCTAAACACTCGATCCTCACGAGGTCAAAGTTTTAACTCATCAAACCTGAACTGAATTGTTTTACCCTGAATATAGAAAACATTATTTTTGTGAATTTTCAGACTTTGGGCTGTGGGTTGGGTCAGGATCTCAGGGTCCGCCTGGGTGACACCGTTCATGCAAGAACCACCAAAGATGTTGCATGCAGAAAAAAAACAAACATTCAAACACTTTTTGATTTCAAAATGAATTTGATCTTTGAAAGCAATCATGAACAAACAGGAAGGGGGTATAGGGGGCGCCTTTGTCTTGGCTTTTCTCTTGCCTTCAGCTAACAGATGTACCGCGAATCATGAAAATACATGTCCATCTGTGTTGCACACCTTAAACCACATTCTGTTATTACCCAGGAGTCGACATGACGCTCAGATTAATGAGCTGATGAGATGAATCTGCTGCTGAAGGCAGAGTGATCCCTACCGATCTCAGACCAGGGCCTGTTCTGCTCATGGTTTCAGCCACTGTGTGTGTGTTTTTTTAAGACTATAACTTGGTGTCACTTACATACAACAGAATGGATAAATGGAATATTGTTGAGTTTGTTTGTTTTACTGATTCAGTTGAAAAAGTGAAACTCATACACTGATCTTTTACACACAGACTGATACGTTTCAAGTGTTAGTTATTCATATTAAACATCATGGTTAACGGTTATTGAAAACCCAAAATTCAAATGTTACTCAAGACAAGTCAAGCATATCATTTGAAAGTTGAGTGGATGGAAAAACTCTGGTAGAAAAATCTGAACTTGCTAAGACGGAGATGATCAGATGTAAAAATCCAGATGAGTTGAAAAGTGCTTTGATAAATGGCTTGTGCTTCACAGCTTTAAGGTTATTTATCTTGTTTTACCTTCCACTTAACTTTCTGTGTTTCTTGGCTAACACTTACAGCCTTCTACTTTAGCAGTGACCTTCTGTGAAAGATAAAACTGTAGTCAGCATTCTGACCCATCATTGTGTTGGCTGTAACTTGTCCATAACGTTTCTCATTTAACATTGCAAACAGTTGGTTTGGTTTATTTTTTTTGTCATAACCAGTAAAATGACCATAAATAATCACTTCAGTATCACTCTGTGTGCAATCAATCTATAAAATATGAGTTTCAGGTTTTGAATTGGACTTGCTGAAATAAATAGCCGTTTCTGTGAGATTTGAACGTATTGAAATGTTCTACCTTCCTCTCCTGCGCTCAGTGAGTAGAACTGTCTATACAATCAAGTCTACCAAATAACACCGCCCCCTGCTGGCGGCAGATCGCTTAAACCGGATTTTAAATCTGTTTTCTTTCTCCCCTCCAGGGTTTTATTTCAGAAACTGATCCATGACTTCTACATGTTCTTGTAAAAATACAACAGAATGTTTATCTTTTAAAACAGAACAAAAGAATATATGAATGAATTAAATTTAGCATTCAGCTTTTTAATAGTAGCAGAGAATGAGCACTGAAGCGCTTCTGATGATCAGAAGAAATCTGATTTACTTGAAATATTAAGTCTGAATTGTGGAAGCCCAACTGATGCTGTATATTATAAATCTATGTGCTATTAATCTCAGACTTTTTAATGTGCAGTGCATTTATTTTTATGTGTAAAGCCCAATAGAAAGTCATGGAAATTAAATGCTATTTATTAAATCATTTATAAACAAATAAAATGTGATGTGCACCAATAGCCTTATCAAATTCAAAGTTTTTTATTATTATTATTTGTATATTTGTTTGTATTTTCTGAAAGAAAAGATACCTTTTATGATTTGCTTATATTTGAACAAAAGATTATATTAACATGAATATTGATTAATATCCCCCTCTTGGATTATTTTTGTAGACATAAATAACTTGGAAAACCAATAAATGCTCTCTTTACTTTTGGCACATATTCATACATATTTAAGATTCATGGTCCTTGAATTATCTTTTGAACTTTTTTTCTTTTGATTGACTAGTTGAAGTTACTTTTTCACACTGTTAAATATGTAAAGAGGCAGAAATAATCTAGTGGTCCAGTAATAATATGCTCATACCAGACCAGGATAATCGAAGGTGATATAAAATTCAGTTTTTAAATATTGAATTTATTTTTACAGTTGGAAGCTGTCCAACCTAACATGACTCTGTGTGAAACAATAAAGATGGTGGTTCCACAGTAACAGCTTTTCATATCTGAGGGGTTTTCAATCAGATGGAAGGTTTTCTAAATCGTTTATAAGTCTAGACTTTGACTAAGCCACTCCAAACAGCAGTGCTCAGGCCCTGGTGTGTCTAGTAAAATTGATCACAGATTATTCATGATTTAACTTACGGATCAGTGTCACAAAGGGCCGAGGTATTTTGGATAACTCTTACTCTTAATAAATACCGTTTTAATTTGAAAACTGAATTTTGTGTTTCCTCCAGTTATCTGTATCTGATACCAAAATTAGTCTGACAATCTGAAACATTTTTAATAAATCTTGAATGGGCAGATTCTTTATCATGCAAGTGTATAAAATACAACCAGCTTTTCCCACATTACGTTCTCATGTTTCCAAAGAAATATACAAATGAGCCAAAATGTCTAAATACAAGCCATGTCAATCTCACCCTGTGTGTTCTGAGCTGATGTTCCTGTGTGAAGAGAAGAGCAGTTTGTGTTTTAGTGACTCGATAGTGTGCTACTGGTAGGCTAACGGATTGTAACATCTTTAGCTGTTCAGCTAACTGTGCCTTACTGTGCTGTGCGAACTGAACATGAACGTGACGGTGTTTTCTGATGGGGTTCTGATATCTGTTCCAGCTTGTGCTGTTTACAAACCTCTGCAGTCTTTCTGTTCCTGTAAATACTGTTTTATGTAGCGAACCTAATGCTAATCACTATCACTATCAATCTAACTTATCACTTGATCTCCATATATTCCAACCGTCTGTACTTATACTTATGGCTGCACCTATATTCTGTGTATAACCACATTTATGGCAGTTGTGTAGCTGTGTGTGTGCTGTGCTCAGTCCAGTAGCAGATGTTGTATGCTTTCTCGTCAGGTCAACTCTTCTGTTTCGCATTACTGTTCTGAGTATGTGTCAGTCCTTCCACTACCTCTGCAACTGTCATAAGGGAAAGAACCACACGGGTAAAGCATTCTGACGTATGTCTTTCTAATGCTACCAAGAAACCGTCACCTATCATTCTGAACAAATAAAGTGTATATATTAGGATAAAATACCAACAGTTGTCTCTTCTGTTTCTCCAACCAGAAAACAAATTGACAAGCCCAAATAAAATGAACATGGTGTGTCTAAATCATGAGATATATGTCAGGAATACGTGTTAGACCCCATTTTGAATATTGACAACCCCCATCACATATACAAAATGACATTATACGATTTAAAAGCCAACTCTGTTAGCATGGTGTGAACATGCTGAGGGGTTGAGGCAACCTTAAAGGATGGTGTGAGAATACAAGCAGTCTCTGTCACAACTAGAGTTAAACAGTCAATGTTCGGTCTGAATGTTCGATGAGACACACCAGGCTGAGCTCCTCTCACTGCAGTTTACATCATGGTGGTTTCTATTAGTAAAGACAGAGATTATGGCACAGAGGAACAATTATTACAAGTTCACAAATATGGAGGAGGATGATTGATGAGTTACAACATTTTATTTTCCGTGTTACTGGAATCCCAAAGGAAACACATGGAAGGTGTTGGTGGGATGTTTATCCGCTGCATCGGACCAGAACAGAGCAGGAAGAGTTCGGTGTTTTAGTCCAACAGTACTTACTTCCTCTCAGCCTCAGACAATTGTTCCCCTAAACTATCCATCCTGCTCTGTGGCTGAAAAAACGGATTCTGGAAGTTGAGTAGTTTGGTCTGTTTTCCACATAAACAAACATTCCCACAAAATTCTGACCAAACTCACAATAGTTTCACATGCAGAGGGTGGCGAAACGTTCACCAGGGAGGCTGTGACAAGAAGGGACGGATGACCTGAGGCTGAGAAAAAAAAGACGCAACTTCTGTCACACAACTGTGACAACGAGAATTTTGGCACTTTGATCCTTTAATCTTTTAACAAGCCAACAAGTGAAATGATCAGGATGGGATCTGCATCTCCTCTCTGGACTCTTAGATGAAGCTTTTGATGGGTCCAGATCATCCGGACCACCAATTAGAGAGCTACTAATCAAGTCGCATCCCTCCATTAATTCTGCTCAGCCACATTCCCCAGCCCACAAATTAAAGAGCTAAACAAGACCGCTCCCTGACTACGGCTCCCAGGTGTCTCATTAGTATGCAGTGTTTTGGTGTTGCCATGTGTGTCAGTGATGGCTGAAGACCCTCGGGCGGTAAGGGGTCACTGTGAAGATGCAAGAGTTCACCTCTTGTGTGAAGGTCCACTGTAGGTGTTGTTGGGTTACGAACGGAGAATAAAACTGCCATCGAAACATCGTCAAACAGTGTTTCATGTGTTGCTGCCAGCTTTTTAGTTGGTTGTTTTAAGTTCTGGTGGTTGACAATTAGTTGTGACTCCAGCTCTCACACCAACCACACTGCACTGGCAATCATTGGTTAAATAATAAAGGGAATCAGAGGAGATGCCACCTTTCTCTACTGGAAGCTACTCCAGTAGCTTTAGCTCAATTAATTTTCTCTCCATGATTTTCCACTAGTATTGTTAAGGGACTGTACATTCAAAGTAACAGTTAAGCACAACATGAACATCAAAAAACAACCAGGAGTTAGTTAATAGTCGGTGGATGTCACTGCCTCATAATTCTATTGTGCATCTGCCTTGAAGTTCAGTGGTGTAAGATGATATCAACCATGTAGCTAGGTGTAACTAGCTAAGCCACAAGTTGTGTGGACCTGCTGAGAAATCTTGCAGCTTGAGCACAATAGATCTCATACTTCACATATACCACAGATACCACTTTACACAACTGCCTTTCAAATATTGCAGCAATAACCCAATAATAACATTACTTAATCTCATGTGACACTATGCAAACTCTCTGTCTGCACCGATAACCTTCGTTGGCAGAATTCTTGAAGCTGAAAGTGAAACTGATAAAACTGGTAGAAGTTTGAGCTTTGTAGTTTTATCCTAAAATGATCAGTTGATCTCTCAACATGGAAAAAGGAAAATCAAACAAGTTAAGATATGATTTATGATCAGAGCCTGTGTGATACATCTGCACTCATAAATCATCTTCTGGTCAGAACTCCAGCCTTAACCTGATTTCTGACAGCTCACTGCTTTAACAGTCACTCCAGGGTTTCATCTTCAAAGACGTTTTCCGAAGAGACTGCCTGGCATTTTCTGTCTGCTCCAAGGTCAAAGATGATCTGATATGGTGGCCTTCTGCAGCCCCAAGTGACCAGGATGCTCAGCTTGCTGCCATCATGAAACCAAACCGTTCCACGTTCAGATAAGATGTCAACTGTCCGACTGTGATGTGATGTGATGACACTGACACGATGTTACTAGTAAAATGAAATCCCAGCAGTCCTCTTTGACCTAAGTGGGGTCGGTTACTGTCTTAACCGTAAGAAGAAGCTAAGAAGAACTGAGAAATTAGTTTTACTTGAGCAAAGTCCTTCTGGCCTGGATATTTCATACCTCATAAGAGTTCAACCGCAGAACTCTTGGGAAGTCTTCACAGGCCCCTCCCTCTGCAACATCAGTTATCGTAGTTACCACACATTAAATTTCTGGCCAGTCACACAATAAGTGTTGGACACATAATCTTGACACACAGATTATATGTCAAAAAAAGGCTGGAGGAACTCCAAAACCTCACAAGCACAGCATGATGACATTTTGTTCCTGCAGCTCTGGGAGAGAAAACAAAAGTCTTTTTTCTAGAGGATGTGCAGGACTTTGTTTAACTGTTTTGGTGCAAAATGGGAGTGGTTCAAACCACTTATACCACATAGAAATCACCTAAAAAAAAAGAAATAATTTCTTATTTGAGCATCATTTAGTGTCTTAGAAACATACAGTAAGGGTGGACAAACGGAAAAAGCCACATCAAAACAACAAAAGTTACAACACAACAGTAAGAGTCACAACAGAAGTTATACTAAAACTGAAGTCAGGCTAAAATGGAAGTTTTGCTAAAACTGATGTTTTTGAATCAATTTTATTTGTACAGCACCTTTCAAACTGCAATTACATCATAAAAAGACAAAAATAAAAAAAATGTATCCCTAAACAAAGGTTATGATTTTAAACAAGAAACTAAACAGAATTTATGCAAAACAGAAGATTAAACGGAAGTTGTGATATACTTGCTAGCATAACTTCCATTTTAACATAATTTCTGTTGCGGCTTTTGCATTTTGTTGACCTTTAACAGAACAATAATGAAAAGATGATCAAAAATGTTCTAATCACTCGCTACTTTTCATCTAAAGCGACTAGATCTGTGAACATAGCATGGGTCTTAGAGGAACAGTCAGGAAAAGCTCTGCTCCTGCATTTCTTCTCTGCTTCGTTGCATCAACAATCACTGAGGGCCAGACTTCATATCAGATGCGGCGCTGCCAGCTGGCTGATATCCAGCGCATACTAAGTCAATACTGCTGCCAGCCCCTGGTTACACAGTACATGCTCTGAAGCAATAACAGAGTACAGTCTAACCTGAAAAAATAAAATAAAATCAGGCCCTGTTATCATGCAGCATACAGCCGCTGTGCGTACCAAACCAATAAAAGCGGCGGCCCGGAGGCGATCTGACCCGAACCGGACCTCAAACCGATATGGCCAAAAGCTACAAGCTGCTCCGGCGTCTCAACAAGACACACATTAACCTTCCTGCCGTTATTTTTTCTGCAGAGATCTCCCACTTTGAAGTGCTTTCCATTTAACCTTCATTTAACTCTTGTGTCATGCGCTCCCTGCGCTCCGCTCTGACAGCGGAAGCCTTTAGAAGTCAGAACAGCGCCTGAGGCTGTAGATGGCGCATCAGCACATCTGTCTGCTCCAGCGGCAGGTTGGGAGCTGAGTGAGGAGCGGCTGCCCGCTCCGGCTGCAGGTCTCCTGCCGTTCACATGCAGGGCTTCACTGGACCCGTGTGTCAGAAGCCCAGTTTAAAAACGCATAATCCTGGTTTTACAGGGAGCTGGATGTTTCAGAGCAGCAACGGGATGTAGAGTTCAGCTCTACATCTTTTTTTTGTTGTTTTTTTTTTAAAGAAATTCTTTTTCAACATATTTCTTCTAGAGGGCCAAAAAAAGACACAGCTTAGTAAACGCTTTGCTAAATTTTGTCTTTTTTTTATATGAATGTGTCATCAATACTGTATATTTACTTAAATGTAATGTTTTGGCAAAATGTTGCTCCAGATTCCCTCTAAGATACTTAAACTATTAAATATGCTTTTAAACATGATACAATTTTTCATTTAAGATTTGTATTTATGAATCCATGCATTTCTATTTTAATTTAATCTGTCACAATCATTTATGGTATAAATTATAACATTTCTTGATCGACATTGTAATTAATTAAAGAAAACAAAACAGTGATTCATTTTCCTTACTGTTTGTCTCATTTTGTCACTGCATTGTTATATAAACTTCAAGAGTATAACAAAAAAATAATTTTACAATAATGTGTTGTGCTTTTTAACCTGGTTTTTCATATTAAATATTTCAGAGTTCATGGAATTTGACTTAACATCGTCTTGGGTAACGTATAAAGCCAAATGTTTAGAGGTTAATAAAATAGTTTGAGTGGACTGCCAATGTTTTAAAACAGGACAGATTATTTTAGCTCTGCTTGCATTAGCTCTTAGCTTTAGCTTTTTAAAACAACCTGTCTACACGTAGCCAAAGTGAAGAGACTGAAGGTCGTCCTTTGTAGCACCACATCATTTTCAGTTATGTGCTGAAAATTGTTCTTTGACTTTAAAAATAAAATCAAAACCCTGTGAAGATGCACAAAAATAAAAATATGAAAACTTTTTTTTTTTTTAAAGACAAATTTTCTCCAAATTGAGATTTCTTTGACTTGTCTCTGTGTCTGTTAGTTAAACCGCTGACTTCAGAATTCAACACTGAAAAAATCTCCACTGCTCTGTGGGGAAGCAAAAATTCAATCACAGTTCAATATTTACTGAAGGTAGGTTATTAACTCCTCAGAAACTCTCCATGGAATCCTGTTAGTTAACACTAACTAACCTGTGTCATCACATGTCAGTAAATGAACTGCATATTATTTTTCAGTTGTGATTCTGTCTGCAAAAAAGTAAATAATAAAAAAAAAAAAAATCAGTAAAGACATTAAAAATTCATCTTCACAGACACTCCAAGTATTTTAACAAGATCATTTTTGGTTTGAAAAGTTTGGCCTTCCTCTTCTTCGCTTGTTATTAGTTTGATCTTTTGCTCCATTTTCCTCCAGGCTCTGAAGTTTCTCTTATTATTTTCTGGGGCTACAGTCGCTGCTCTGATTTCTTGATTCTTACACTGAAAAAAAAAAACAACAGCTAAACATGTTCAGTTATGTGCTGAAAATTGTCCTTTGACCGGTAATGGACATGCAACCCCTGGCAAAAAGTATGGAATCACCAGTCTTGGATGAGCACTCATTCAGACATTTCATGCTGTAAAACAAA
>NW_015112753.1:371199-387493 GCF_001443285.1 Poecilia latipinna | reverse complement strand
TGGCTCATCAGAATGTGTCTCTGCTCCGTCTCAGTGTCGGCTGTCAGGAGATCAACAGCAGGGATGTCGGTGGTGACGCCTCAGTTTTTCCGTCTAATTGATCAAGTCTTCAAGCAGAGTGCTCTGATTTGGGTCCGGGGGGTGGGGAGGGGGGATAACAAGTCCAGAAGGAAAATGGTCTTGGAGCGTCTGAGGATGTGACAGGGTTTCCAGGTTTGAGCACAGTGAAGATCTGCTGAGCCTCTTGGATCTGTCCCGTCTCCCCGGGTTACCGCCTGATGACACTACGCTTAGAGGGGGGTTCTTTCCATTTCAGTTAACGGCCCCCGCATGGAAAATAAAACCTGCTCCAACAAAACAGGCCACATTGTGTGCAGGGATCACCTCCATCACGTTTAAAAGCACACGTTTTACACATAGAGGGCGCTGTAGGCCTGATTTTGTCTGAACTCCAAGGAAGATATTTATAGAACCTGTCTTCACAGGAGGAGAGTTTTATCGAGGTGATTTTTTTTTTTTGAGACAGACAGAAACATCTTCATGTCTTTTGTCTTCCAGAAAGACAAACTCTGAGAACATTCATCAATCCCTCATGGAAAACCGATGACTGCGGTTCCTGGGGAAGTTGCAGGAAGTTAATGCAGGACACTTTCATTTTTCATACCCAGACGTAAGACTTGGTTTGCTGACAGTTGTTGGTCTGGAGCTGGAAGCTTTTCTGTCTCTTTCCTCTTTGTTTAAGCACAACAATACATTAAAGATCTGTTGTTGCATCAACCTTCCAGACCCCTCAGGTCTTCTGGTTCTGGTTCTGCTCTGCATCCAGAACCAGAATCATACGAGGAGAAGCAGCATTCAGCTTCTATGCGCCACAGATCTGGAACAAACTTCCAGAAAACTGTAAAACAGCTGAAACACTGAGTTTCTTTAAATCCAGAGTAAAACCCAGCTGGTTGGAGCTGCTTCTGAACAAAAACAAATGAAACATTCACCAACATGTTCATGTTGTTCGTTTCCCAGTTGTAAAGCACTCTGAACTGCTTTGTGGCTGAAATGTTCCACAAATAAACCTGATTGAATGAGAGTCCAGTCTGTGAGCTACAGAGACTCAGGTCAGTCAGCATCCTCATAAACCTCACTTCACACTGCAGCGTGTTTTTTCTCCTCTCTGAGAGGCTCTGTGATGAAAACCTGACCAGAAACCAAAAAGCTTTTATTATTTTTCCTCTAAACCTGAAAAAAAAAATCCACATTTTGACTGATTGCAGAGCAGGCTGTGCTGCCTTACGTGGGCCATTCCTGTCCATGCAGCAAGGTTAGCCAGGATTCATGCAGCAGCAGGCTGCATCCTTCATGCCAGGAGGGGAGGTGAAAAGGTCGCCTGTCTGAAAGGTAAACCAGTCGGCCTGTATATCAACACAATCACATTCATTCACTCCTTTTTTTATTCTGTTTGTTCCAGGAACTAAATCTGCCTCTACAGGCCAGTTGATTCCATCTGCAGTATTCACAACTGTAAGAATTTCTTGCATTTTTAATTCAATGGATTTTATTGAGATTCATTTAATAGACCAACAAAACCAGCATATAATTGTGAAATGAAATGAATGTTTTTATTTAAATAAAAGTCTCAAAAGTGTGGCATACTTTTAAATTACATTTATTAATAAATATTCAATTAACATTCACTGGATCCACTTTTTGTTGCAGCTGGTCGCCTCTGGATATCTAAAGGGAAATGAAAATCATTTTTTTTGTTAATAAATCACTAAATCTATACACTGTAGCTCTATTGTCTTTGCATCAGCCTTCCAGGCCACTCAGGTCTTCTGGTTCAACCAAACATGGAGGAGCAGCATTCAGTTTCTAGGCTCCTCTAATCTAGAACAAACTTCCAGAAAATTGCAAAACTGCTGAAACCCTGAGCTCCTTTAAATGGAGGCTGAAACCTGCTTCAGAAATAAACTTCACCTCACCATTACGCATGACTTAATGTTGGTCTGACTCATAAAATCTATTGCAGTTTGGAATCCTAATATGAAGACATTTAAGTGACAGGAACATTTTAGTATTGTATCAGTATACAGTCAGGCTGGACATTAATATTGACTGTGTTCTGGTTTTAGGGAGGGAGAAAGTCTCTCAGCCGTTGGGACTAAACTCAACTTTTTCTTTTTTGACAAACAGTTTATTTAGCGCGGCTCAGATGACTCTCAGCCATCCATTCAGATGTGCTGCCACCGCCTGCTGCTGCTCAGGGACTTTTTAAGACATATTGATCCTCCGCTCCAACTTTCATGTCTTTGCTCTCCATGTATATTCCAGCTCACCTTGGTCTGCTGCTGTTCTGTTTTTCTTCCTCTGCACTGAGGGAACCAGACATGTTTAACTCTACCAACGCTGAAATAGACTGACTACAACTGAACAATATTTGATTAGTTTTGTGATGGGTTTTGTGTGTGTGTGTGTGTGTGTGTGTGTGTGTGTGTGTGTGTGTGTGTGCGCGCGCATTTGTTTGTAATATGTTGTGGGGCCAATTGCTCCTTGTGGGGACCGGAGCCCGGTCCCGACAAGGGGAATCCCTGTTTTTGGGTCAGGGTTCAGAGTTACGGCTAAGGTATGAATTGAGTTTTGGTTGGTTAGGGTTAGGTACGTGATGGTTAGGGTTAGGAAAAGGGTAAAGGTAAGGTTTAGGCTGTAGAAATGAATGGAAGTCAATGGAAAGTCCCCACAAAGATAGCAACACAAACATGTGTGTGCGTGCGTGTGTGTGTGTGTGTGTGTGTGCGTGTGTAAACTAGAGCAATAACAACAAAAAAACTGTCACATTTATTTAATATACCAGAATCAGGACATGCAGAGGTGATAAAAAGTTTAATCACTTTGGACGTTTTATTGCTTTTCTGAATCAATCAGCACCAATAAAATAGTCTTAAAAAAACATATTACAATAAAACCTTTAATACAAAAGTAAAAATTGGTTTCTACTAAATAACAACAATCACCATTTAAAAAGTGATTCCATAATTATTCACCCCCCCAAAAGGCTTCTGACCTAATTCAACAGAGGTCCAGTCAGTTTGTCCTCACCCTCTCACAGTGAGTGGGATGGCGCTGCATCCAGAGGCTTTAAAGGGGGTGAATATTCATGCATTCACTTATTTTGTGGTAAATATTTTTGTCATTTTGTACACATTGATACATTTTTTTTTTGTCAAAACCAAATTAAGTTGCTAATGACTGATTTGTAAGCTCAATAAAAAAAGGTAAAACATCCAAGGAGGTGAAAACTTTACTTTTTACAGGAACTGTAACAAACAGTATTTACAATGACTTGACACTCAGGTGAGATTTCAAACTAAAAATTTAGAAAACTCCAACTTTAAATGTTAAATACATTAATTTAATGGGGAGAAATACTAGTTTTTAGCAAAAACTAGTATTTTGTAACCTAAAAATACTAGTTCAGTGTAACCTAGGTTACACTGGCATTAAAGGTGCCAGTGTTTAATGATTTATAAGATAAAGAAAGGATATTACTAACAGAGACTTCTTGGCTTTGGTGAATTTTCAAAAGAGGAAAGACAAAAAAAAAAAAACCTGGTCATTCATCTATTCAACTGGAGTCGTTGCCGAACTTTATAAGTCAGAAAAAGTCTAGAAGAAAATATATTTTTCCATCACATATAGTGAGCAGAATAGCAAAGGAGGCTAAAGAAATTCTCCAAAACTCACTGAAGCAAATAGAAGTTGAGTATCCGTCAAAATGTAAGCTTGTACACGTCTTGCTAAAACAACTGAAACATCCAGGCAGCACCACTGGGTTTAGATGATTGAATTTTAATCATTTAGTCATTGAAAGGCTGCTGCCTGTTGTCAAGCAGAAAGTAATGAACACCATCCACCAGCAGACTGAGCCACAAAAGGTCACAGCTGAAGAAACTGGCTGTCCAGAGAGCTGTATCCCAGCATACGCACAGAAAATTAAGTGGAAGGAAAAGGTGTGGGAAACAAAGGTGATTGGCCTTTAAGGTAAGGATGAAGAAAGTTCATTACAGCTCACATGCCACATGTTTAAACAGAACCTGAACCAAATACTGACTGCATGTCCAGAACATGACACATTTTTACCGTTATTACGCTTATGAATATTGTAAGTTTAAGAGAAACTGAATTTTAGAATGTAAGCCATAAATATAGAAATAAACCTTTCACATGGATATGACTGTGTAATGAATTTATACCTTTAATCTGAATTACAATAGATTTTTAATCAAGTTACTGAAGTCTTACTGAACAAGTCTTGGTTACAATTAATTTCAACTAAAAGGTGAATATGGTCATAAACCTGTGTATTAATGTGTGAAAACGAGTTTTATATTAGGGACATCATTTATCAGCTTTGTTTTTCTTTAAAAGTTGTAATATTGAGCAGATTCATCTTCCATAGCTGTGTTATTCTGGACGATGGACTGGATGACGGTCACAGACAAACAGCTTTGAGTTTGTTCCCAAATGTCTCCCTGAAGGGAAAGTTTCCGCCTGGCTCTGCTGACCCCTCCGTCCGGTCTGCTGCAGGGTCACCTGGCGCCTCATGGCACCGCCGCTGCTCTGCTGCTTTACGAGATCAGGTGGCATCAATGGCTTCCACTGCTTCAGTTTGGTCCCCAGAGAGAGGAAAGCAACTCTTCCCTTGACTCCGTTCTTTCTCTTTAGTTTAGTATGAATCTGACACGCTCCTCTTGACCTTTTGACCCTGCTGATGGGAACCACGGCCTCCCTGCAGAACGTTCCACATCACACACACAGAGCTCAGTGTGGGGCAGAGAACTCAATTCTAAATGATACTGACTTGGTATCGATAAGACAGAGGACAAACACACGGACATAAAACCACCCAGAGCTGAACCACAGCAGACTCAATGAGATGTAACTGTTGTGTTAAAGAAGCTTTAACTGACGTGACACGCAGTTTAAATTTGTCACCCACAAAACAGAGGGAGGCACAAAAGAATGGGTTCGATGTTTCTTAAAGTCGGATGTAGCGACGATGTGTGAACCGGTTTCCACTTCTGAAATCAATGCTGATAACGTTTGGAACAATTTTCCAAACTGCAGTGAACTGACTTCCAGAGTTTTTCCAACTCATTTGCTGGACCAGTTTCCCTCCAAGTGGCTGCGGTTCTAACTGGTATTTTCTCTGTCAGACAGTGGAGCAAATTCGGGGTGATTAGAGGCGACACACAGAGCCTTGTTAGCGCCGTGGCTTCAGGACGCGAGACAAACTCAAAGGACAGCCACCGCAGAGGTGAGAGCGGCTGAGGAAGACATTTAATCTATTCTGTTTGAAAGCCGTCCCTGTCTTCCCCTCAAACATGTCTCCTTTTGTTGCGGCAGAACTCGATGTGTCCACGGGCCACGCTGGCATTAAACTACAAACAGGGTCCCTGAAGCGAGCCGGAGCGAAGGTGGAGGCAGTTCCTCAGGAAGCCTTCCTCCCCTGTGAAGCGTGTGAACTGGCGATGTGGACGCCTGTCTCTCTGAAACGAGCCTGGTGCTCCGCTTTCCCCACGTCCGGTGTTCATTGACACGTCCCCTTCATGGCAACTATCCGCTCATTATATCTCATGAATAATTGATGAACTTCCAGTACACAGTCATGCTGGTCCAACTGTTTTCAAGAGTTTATTAATGTTAATATGGTTCCGTGTTACTTGGAGTTTGAGTTTACAGGAACACTGTAGAGAAAGACGCAAGAATATTATAAAAACACAACCATTCTGACATTGTCCTGTTTTACGTCTCTAAGGATTATCAAAATTATTCCTACTTGCTAAATGGCAAAACCAGAGATTATTTCTTACGTTAAATTCTTTTCTTTCTAACGCCTTCAAAAAGCATAAGAAGGCCCAGAAGACATCACAGCTTCTAACTGAGGTTTTGCCTTAAAACAACCAAACACAAATGTAAATTCAACAAAACCTAAATGTAACAAAAAAAAAAAAAAAAACTTTCAGCAAGAGAAAAATTAGGATCTATTTCAATGTAAAGCAGCTAAAATTACACAGAGGTACGTCGCATCAGGTGGAGATGATTAGAGCATCGTAACATTTTAATGGAGCTTTGCCTCTTTCTGCCTGAGGCCTTCAGAAACAAGATTAGAGCAGCTTATGAGTTAAGGGGTTTACAGCTGTCTAAAAGGATTTTAATAATCTACAAGTTGAGGACATTTAAGACAGGTGCCAACATGCCCAATGTTCAAGGAACTTTCCCCCAAGAAGACTTCCCTCAAGACAAAAAGAAGTCTCCAGAAATCCTAAAATACCATCATGGGACCATCAGCTGGTTCCTGCTACTTTGAAAGTCCCCTAAAATCAGAAGTTTCCTCTTCTCCCTCCACTCTGTGTCCTAACAAATTATGGTTCAGCAAGACCACTAGTGCCAAAATAATTCCATCCGTTCGTTTTCTATTCTTCCTTGATCTTGGAGTATCTTAGGGGGACTGGAACCCATCTCTGGTAACCCAGAGGCAAGAGGTAAAGCTAAGACAGAAAGACTAATTACCCAGCAGCCATGTCTTTGGACTGTGGGAGGCAGCCGGAGAACCCAGAGAGAACCAAGAAGAAGAACATGCAAACTCCATCCAGAAAGACCAAACTCTGGGATGTGAAGTCAGTCTTCGGTTTGCTAACTACTCCACCATGCAGGTTTAACCCTGAAACAACCACAAAAATACACTCAAGTCTGCAGAGATTTTCTCCAGCCAGCAAACCTCGCTCCAGAAGGAACCAGGCTGAACCCGAACCATCAAGCAGTTCCTGAAGGCTGAGACTGATTCCTCCGTTAATTCTCAGCTGATGTTTGACTGAAATCCTGTCAATATTTTATTACATGATGGACACTGACAAGGTCACAGACTTTGGTTGGTAACTAAATCTTGTTGGGCCCTCGGTTCAGGCAGAAAAACACTTAGCCTGTCCATTAATGGTGCCACGCTGTGTAATCTGATCAAGTCACAACTTAACGTGTCAGGACGTATTTCCGTCTGCTCCATCCATTACAGGTAGATCTGACACGGGAATCTGAGAAGCTGAAGGAAAAGAATGACAGATGTTTTGTTTTTACTTTCTTTTTCTTTTGGGGTTGCTGTAGCTGAAGGTTCAGGGTTTGTTTGTAAGATTGAAAATCTTTGATTCACGATTTACAAGGTGCAAAGTTTGAGATGGAATCGTTTTTTTAGAGAATACACTTAAAACTACTGCTGCTGAGCACAAAACCACAGAAGTCAAGTCCTAATAAAATCAGACAGGAGTTGAGAACGTTGAAATATATTCTAATATATATCAATATTACTCGAAGCATTACTCAATGTTCCGGGTCGCTGGTTAAGTTATGAATGCAAAGGAACTGTTCGTGTTTTGTGTGGGAGTGTGCCAAAAAATTTATAAGGTAGAAAAATATTATAGTGTCTGCAAGTGTCAAAAAATATTAGGCGATAATGTAAAGCCTTAAAACTTTCTGTGCGCTGCACACACACTGGAGAGCAGCACTGGAGTCTCAACGTTAGAAAAACGCAGCCATGACGTGCGTTCGTCTGTCATGAAGGACAGCGAAGACTTCTGACCCTAAACCAGCCGCTGACCTGTGGATGGACGAGGCTCAACCATTTACAGGGAGGCTCACCGGCTGCATCTTCATCGTCTGGAGTAAAGACACTGAGGAGAAGAACAAGACAGCCTGAACTTAGTCACACCTCACTACCAAACATCCACGTCTGAAACTTACTTAAGCAACTTCAAAGTCAAAGTCCTAGCTTGTTTTCAGACGGAGCCACTAAAACACAATATCTTAACATGAAAACGCTGCTGGTTATTGCTTCCAGATATCAGCAATGTGCGTCCTCTAAAATATTACTTGTCATATTAAAAGGGAAGATGTTGCCTTCGGTGTGGATGGGAAACAAGGACAGATATCCTCCGCAGGTAACTCTGGTCCACTTCAGCAATAACATCCTTATTATCTCTGTCATATCAAAGCTTGGACACAGCCGAGCCTCTGATGTGACCAAACTGACCAAAATTCACCCCTTCGCTTAAGCAGACGCAAAACCTTCCTGTTAATGTAGCTAATTATTAGAATGTCTGCCTGTGAACGCAGCACACATCCTCACATAGAGACAACTCATGCTAACATAAACTGAACACATGTTCAGCTTGCATCCTGTCCTATTTGCCCTTTTTCTACTAACTCTCCAATCGCTCTGCAACACACACACACACACACACCCGCCACGTAGCGCTCACCACCACTGACAAGACGCATGATGAACGCATCCGCTTCTGATTTATAATAACACACTTTGCCATTGTAAAGGAGGAAATTGAACAAACAGGCCATGCTATCTGTCACCAGATGACCCAGTTCAAGTTCAAGAAGCTGCCTGTCAAGAACAATTGACTGCACGGCTGATATATTAGACCTTAATGGCAGCAGGAAAAAAAAAAAGAGGCTCTTAACGATTGCCTTTGCTGGGCATGTGAAGGTCCCACAGCGGGCCAGATTGCAAAAGGAAACAAATGATTTCCTGAAGCAGCGTCTTCCTTCCCAAAAGAAAAAAAAAAATAATAATCTGATACAGGCAGAGTCGGGTGGTGAGACGGGCTTTGGAAGATTAAAGGGTGTTTGTTTTTGGAAGAAGATTGGTGTGGAAATAATTCATCACCTCATCAGGGGGGCCGGGGCGATAATCTTGTGTTTTTTGATACAACTGCAATGATGTCTTGTTTCACTTGAAGTAAAAGTGTCTTCAGTGTGGGTTAGCTAGGAGCAGTCGGGTTTGACTGCTGTTGGTAACATTCTGTTACAAAATTGTTAAAAAATGTAACCCAAGGCTGTTTGTCCAAAGTTAAGTTTCAATTGCCCCATTTTTGAAGAAGTTAATTCAAGAGTTCCTACCACCTACATACAGTAGCTCTGAAGCAGACCCTTCAGGTTTTTGTGGTTACAATATTTCTTGCAAAAACTGTTCCTCATTAAACCATTTCCAAAATGTACATATGGAAGCAAAAAAAAAAGATTAGGAAAAATAGGAAGCAGGCAGATTGGACAGGCTGAATCGAAATGAGTTTAAACCACAATGGAGACACATTGTCAGACTTAAATAGTTTGATTTTTTTTACTCTTCACATTGATCATGGACTATGGTTTGACATTATGTAAGGCTGAGGCAGTGTGGTGGTGGAAGTAAGACACACTGCCACCCGCAGGTGGGAGGTGGGAGACACCTTAACCTGATGTTTGTGACCATTTTCGAGGGAAATTTGCAGTTAACTCACATTAGCTGCACTTCCATTACAAAACTGCACAAAACTTTGTTGATATTCCACTAAAACAAAAAAAATTGCAATTGATTAAAAAAATAATTCATTAAAAAAGAAACACAAATAAAATCCCATATGAATAAGTTTAAAAAAAAATCCTCCTACACCTCATCCTAGCAGCAAAACTTTTAATCAAAAATTGAGTTTTTATTTTTAAATTGGCGTGTTTCTATTAAGCAAATGTATTTTTATGACTCTGATGAGCACAGCTAATTATGCATTAGCGAGAAAAAATACAGAAGTGCATCCAAGTCCTGAAAAATAAAAAAAATCATACTCTGATTGTTCTGCTCTGAAGCTTGTCAGCAGAGGAAACTCAGATGTGTGCCAACATTTCCTAGTAGAAGGCTGTGCTGATTTGGGACTCGGTAACATGCAGCGGACCAACACCAGGACGTAGCGCCAGTCACTGTTTGAGAAGGAAAAAAATTTGTTTTTTCCGATACTTTCTGATGTTTTCAACTCAACCTCAGACTTTCTTTTCTTTGGGATAACCTCAGTCAGGACTGCAGCTTCTGGCGTACATTTCTCTTCTACACTTTTTCCTTTCACTCAACTTTCTATCAAAATACCTGGCTATGCTTTTTGTGTGTGGTCCTCCTTCAGTTGAAGTCAGTAGTTTCTTTATATTGACTCTATATTCCAAGGTGTAGCAATAATATAACATTTCTGAATTAGAAGTTTATTTTTTTGGTCTTATGAACAAATTTTTGTCTCAGTTTGGGAATGAAAATAATGAACATAAATTCTTAGCTTAATGAATACATATATGAGTTTTCAACTTTTTCAACGTATTTTTTTAGCTTTATTTTTTACCTTTATTAAGACACACCCGGTGTTATTAATCAGTGTGTTTATTATTTAACTTTTTTATCCTAACGTTTTTCATACAATCAACCATGTCAGTAACACGAACCATTTTCCAGAACAAGGTATGCTGGAAGCTTGTCAAAAATAATTCCTTCCACAGAAAAAACAAACGAAAAAAAAACCATCTGAGAGAGCGACAGCCATAGACCAAAACACAACGTCAGGCATATGCTGCAGCATATGCTGCAGAGAGATCGGCTCTCATTTACCGTCAGAATGTTTTAAAATTTGAACATTGTCCCGACGAAACGGCTGCTTTCGGGAAAACACATGGACCTCTCCGATGAGCGAGCGAGCAGAGCCGGGCTCCAAAGGCGCAGCTGGGAGGCCAGGTCGGAGGCATATTCACATTCTCCCCCGGCGTGACTCCGGCAGGGCCCCGGCGCTGCGCTTAAAGAACTGCGTTTGTCACGGCCGACCTAATCACGCTGCAGCCCACACACGCAGTGGGAGCCATCTGCAGCAGGCTGCCGAGGCAAAACTGCAATCAATAGATGTGCCACGCGAACCCCGGCGTTGAGTTTACGGTTTCATCAGAGCAGCAGCAGAGACGCTGCGAAGTGATGCAACCAAATGTGAATTTTACACCAACAAATTATAGTCTGTTAAGCTGACAAAACACACTTCAGTCACCGAGATGTGAGCGGAGTTAAAGCTGTCCCACTCTAATGTAACGTGTCTGTATTTAACATCCATTTGTGACAAACAAGCTAACTGAAGAGTTTATGTTTTAAAATTTGGGCTACATCAAACTGGGAATTTTCACCATTTAAACGATTTTTTTTATTTTTACCACTTTATCGACTTTGTATTTCACTCCTGGGGAAACAAAATGTTTTGCTGTTAGCTCCTGTCAGCGTCTCGTTGGGTCGACAGAACCATGTTCACAACTAATTAAAAGCTAAACCTCGGGATCAGTGCATATGGTTGTAGGCATGTATCAGTGCAATACTGGTTTGAAATCCAAGATATTTATTAATAATGAATGTCCACCTGAGGGAAGGTTGACACTCCTCCCTGCCCACTACTTTATTCAAATTACACAAAACTGGTGTAAAATATTTGTGCTATTTGTCATTTTAAAGATGTTGATAAATGTGGGTCATCAGAGGTCAACCAGCCACCCCAACATTCACCAAATCAAGCAAACTTGGTGTCAGTCAACTGTGCTGCACAAACCACCACAAATATTTTATATCAATTTTGTAAATGAGTTTGATCTCCGGTGGCCTTTGGAAAACTTTTTTTGGTTAAATCTTTAAAACTGAAATGCCACAGACAAAAATGTTTGCTGCAAAGCTGATGGACGCCATATTCCATTTGACTTTGTAAATGTGGACTGGCTGTTTGACCTTTTAATGACCTCTGGAAGTGTTTGTTCTTCTTTTCAAACTGATGACGAGATACAACACGACTTCCTGTCCACTTGGGGTAAAAGTCTGCATTTAAAGCCTGAAGCTTGACTCTCCTGTGTCGGCTAATTAATCAGGAAGCAAAGCGTGGACCAACTGGAAACCATTAACATCAACTCCTCTAGTGAAGATCTCCCCCGCTGCTAGCTGTAAATAATCCCACCGCGTTAGCTGATCCCTCTGAAGATGCGCTAACGCGACGCTCAGCTCGCGTTTCCAACGTTTCCACACTGAGATACGAGATAAAAATAAAGACACACAATGAGCCCTTTTGCGCCTCTCTAAGCTTCTCAAAGTGGGATCAATAAAACACATGGAGATGAGCTCGGCTCTGGTCTCGCCTCTAAACGGGCAACAGAAAACAAACAAATTAGCATCACGTTGTTGTCGCGAGCCACATTCAAATGCCATCTACTTACATTGTCTTACAGTAAGTGTGCTGTTATTGCAGTCATTAGTCTAAATTATTGACTCATAACGTAGCATTTCGTGTGCAGCCGGAGTCTGGGCTTTAATTTATATGTAAATGCATTTGTACCCTGCATGTTATTTGTCACCACATCATTTGTTAGAAATGAGATGTGGGATGTTGGGTCTGAAGGGACGCTGATTGCACCTCGTACGGCCGCAGCGCCAGAGAGGAAGTGGAATTTCTCAAGGATTTGTCGTAGCTGGAAATATGAATTTAACCTGGTGTTGAAATATAGTTTTAAAAGATTCTAGTTATATAAATCTTAAGGTTTGATTGGGGGTGAAATGGTGAACTTTAATGTTTCAATCAAAGAAAACAGAAGAGAAGAAATATAAGTCCTTCGGTTTTATTGGTCACATTTATTTACAGTAAAATAAATGTTATGCGTGTAATGAGGAAAATGTCCTGCTGTGCATAAAGAGTCCTGGGAGACTCCAGACACTTTACTGTATTTTGGTTGGCAGTGACCCTCCTTGTAAGAAATTACACATTCTCTTTGGGTAAAAAGGCTCTTCAGAACTCTATACAAAAGTTAAAAAAAAAAAAAACACAAAAAAAACATCAAAGCTCCAAGAGCAAATGAAGGTCATTTGCAACTGTTTTCACTTAAGCGCATTTTCATAAAGACTGATAAAAAAGAAACACACCCAGAGGGAAGCTTAAATTATCTTCCATTTTCTCAGAGATATCACTTGATTTTTTTTTAAACAGCATACATGGAGGTTGTGTTGGAGTTATTATTCTGGGGGAAAATAATCAGTATGTCGAATCAGATAAAGTCTAGTTCTGTGGAGGTGGTGGTTTTATTATGTTGGGCTTTTCACTGTCAGTTACCAACCAACAGGTAACACAACCTACAGATCTCTGATTTCTATCAATGTTAAATACAGACTATAAGTTGTAGATATTTTTATATATATTGGATTGCATGATTATTATCATCATTATTTTCAATTCTACACATCCAGTGGAAATAAGGTGAAATAATTGAGAGGGTTTTTGGAGACCTAACAGACCGGTATTTCACCCAGGGACATAAGAACACACTAGTGAACCCAATCAGCCTGTTTTTCATTATTTTTAGATTAAAAATCTATATTTTCCAGTGTCACCACAATACTTTCCAATATTTTTCCAAAGACAGTCTGATAAATCACTTTAACTTCAACATTTTCCCATTAAAAGTTACTTCAGAGTAATCCTACATGTGGTGTTGGGAAAGGTTAGGGTTAAGTCCACTTACTCATGTACAATCTGTTAAAGTGGTCACTAATATGGAAATACAATGAAGTTATTTATTTATTCTCTGGAATTTAATATTTTCTTATTGTATAATGTGTAAATATGTTTTCCCTTACTGATGAGTGTTTAGAGCAGGTTCTTGCTGTAACACGTGACGTAAACGGCTAGATAAACTACAGGAAACATCTTGAGGAAATGAAATTGCTCAACATCACAAACTCGTCAAGCTAAATTTGACTTTGGCCTGTCAGCTAAGATCAAGTGCTGAGGGAAAAAAAAAAAAAAAAAGAGGATTTCCAGCACATAGTGAACTTCACCTCTGCTCCGGCCGAGGGATGTTTCATATAGAAAAATTGGAGGCCTGAAATCTGTGGGGTGTAATTATTGATATGGACTGTCGGTGATTTACCATAAAGAAGTGCCTTCTGACAGAAGTTGCTGCGAAGTCGCCCGCTGGCAGCCAACCAAACCTGGCGTTCCACTGTAATCCTTTTCTGATTCTACGGGGGCTCGTCCACCTGGCTTTGATCTGAGCCCAACGCTCTGAAGAGAGGCTGACCCAGCAGAGGAACGGATAAACGCAGGGTGTTTACATCTGTTTCTGAAAGAATGTTTTAGGATCTTCAGAAAAGAGGAGCACTGGAAGGTAAATTATAACGTATAGAAACTCAGTCCAGATAAAAACAAAAAAACATCTTGAGATTAGTTGAAATGTGATTATTTCTTGTGACTTAAATGAATATCCACACGCAGCTTCGTCACATTGTTCCAGTTTAATCCCCTGAATGTTCAGGAGCGTTGAATTGTTTTTTTCTTAAACTTGTAATATTGTATTTTCTCTGATTTCATGTACAATGGAAGTAAAATTGTGACACTAAGGGGAGATTTCATGCTGCTGGCAGGCCTCCATCCTGCCCTCAGACTCTCAGCATTCAGTCCAACACATTAACCTTTCAGACGTCGATGAAGACAGCAGCAGAGGTCTTGACAGGAATAGAAAATTTGACCCACTTGTTTTTAGAGGTATTTTAACTACCTCGTGTTGTCTCGTTGGTTGCATATTTATTAACCGGCATAAAACTTTTGCTTTACATGAAACCAACTGGGAACCCCATAAATCAGCAAACATGTTTAGCTGAACTTGAAGGGACCTGAGAGGCTTTAACCAATCAATGCCTCAGTGACATAAAATCCATGGATGGCTCATCATGAAAGTTGTTCTACTGTAATATCAGGACATGACACAGAACATTTGATTTTATTCTGGCTGACAACAGAGAGACCTTCAGATGACCTGTAGAAGAGATTAGATTAGGCATCTAATAATAAGAACAAATGGTAAGCAGCGTGGCAACAACATGCACACCCTGAACATGAACAGTGATGTTTATTTTGTAGAAAATATTTTTCTCAGTTTGAGTGTGTGGCAGTGGAATTAAATAAAACTAGGCCTAAGCTGATTTATGTGTAAAATAGTGAGACATTCAGCTGCTGATTAAAGGTGATACTGATATTGATACCAAGTCGGCATCGGCATCCGATCAATACTAACGTCTTAAAATCAATTATTTAGTTTCAGATTCCTTCTTGAAATTTGATAACTATTGTATTTTCTCAAATTCACCTCCAAGAAGCTTTCAGCCATAATCATGAAATGTAATTACTTCGCTTATGGAATCTGTAAAATCAGTTACCGATAAGACGACTCCTTACTGTGATGCTTCTGTAGAAACGGAGTTACTGTTCCCACCGGCTCTGAAGAGAAACTGAAGTTCTTTGAGAATCTTCACCCAGATCCTTAAAGGTTACATTAACCGTCACACAGCTGCTTTAGTGATGAGCCTAGAGGCTCAAGACCAGAGACGTGATTTTACATTTTCCCTCCAATACACCTCGCTTTCCTCCGGTGTGAACTGAACTCAGCCAGCTGTGCTGTAAGTGCGACTTCGCCTAAAATTGCTCTTTCCACACCTTTCTCAGCCCGTTTGCTCTCTGGAGCCGTAACAAACAAAACGACGGTTCGGTCCGGCCCGGCTCCGTTCACACTGCTTTGAGTTTACCTAGAGTTTACCGTGTGTGTGATTTTTAATCACACAATCACAGAGAGAAAGGGAAACAGAAAGCCTTTTCTCGGTCCTCCGCGGTGTGTGCTGCCGCGCTGCCGGTGACCGTCCCTGACCTGCAGCGAGGCTCTTGTCACGTCTCTCTTTCAGCCGAGGGAAATGGAGTTTGACTCGGGCTGCTCTTGCCCTGAATCCTCTGGGGAGTGTATTAAAAAGGCATCGCAGCAATGTTGACAGGAATACATTTATCGGGATTGTGTCTCCTTTCAAGGGGCAGCTTGGGGGAGGCGGCGCTGGCCGCCACAGGTCGTCCTGACTGGCAGCCGGGCCATTTGATCTCCACATCACCGGTGCTGGACAGACCCACACCGGGCAGCTGCCTCGCTCTGTACACTTTAATTTTCATTTCTTGTATGGGACATAACTCACGTTTTTTCTTTGCATTCCCCCACATATTTTTCTTTAGGGAATGTGAAACTTAATGTCATCAATAGCTTCGTGTCCCCTGCGTCAGAAAGCGTGTGGTTTGGTTTAAAACGGTGAAAACCCGTTTACGGCGCGTCGTCACACATTTCAGCATCAAATTAAGACGCCGCTGATATTTTTCGCCTCCCCTCGTTTCGGCGCTGACAAGCTGCCACGGTCTGCAGCGCCGTCACGAAACCGCTGAAATCAACACTTACTGTTCCCGCATTCAAAACATCAGTAGGTTCGTGTTAAAACAGGGACCAGCAGGTTGCTATGAGCAGGCCAAACATGTTTTCCGTGTTTCTGCTCCTAAAAGGATTTTTTTTTTTTTTTTTTTTTTTTTTTTTTTTTAATTAAATTTTTTTTTAAAGGTTTTTTTTTTTTAAA
>NW_015112753.1:367525-368120 GCF_001443285.1 Poecilia latipinna | reverse complement strand
TTTTTTTTTTTTTTTTTTTTTTTTTTGCTTTTTCAACTGAAGTTCTATTTAAAGGATTGTTTTTTTTAAAGGATAGTTGCTATTGTGTTGCCAAGTTCATAATTGTGGTGTAATACTTACCTTTTACCGTGGCACATATCGTCACCTTTCTGATAAAATGGCATTTTTTGCTAAAATCATCATTATTATTATTATTATTATTATTATTATTATTATTATTAGTAGTAGTAGTAGTAGTAGTAGTATTATACTAAATCATCTTTTGGCAAAAATAACTTGTTCCTTTATTTTATGAAGGTGTTTACAGATTGATAAGATTAAAAATCAAATTTAACCAAACTCCTGTAGCATGAATTCTACCATATAGAAATCATTTTTAATTTTTCAGTTTGCCATCTTGTTGTAAGTCATAATTTAACTGTATAAGTTTTAGTTATGGTCTATAAAATCTTCTAAATTGCTCATGCGGTGGAGTTGAAGGCGTTTCTGTGGTAATATATATATATATATATATATATATATATATATATATATATATATATATATATATATATATATTTTTTTTTTTTTTTTTTTTTTTTATTTTGCTGTGTTT
>NW_015112753.1:285113-364286 GCF_001443285.1 Poecilia latipinna | reverse complement strand
ATTTTATTTATATAATTTTTTTATTTTTATATTTTTTTTTTTTTTTTTTTTTTTTTACTGACAGTTCTGATAGCATAACCATGCCAACAAAGTACTGTTTTTACGACTGGGAGAAGCTAGTCAGCATGTCAAAAGCTCAAATAGTAGCTGAGCTTTTAGTTGTTTGGGGATGTCGCTTGTTTACGGCAGTACCGGAAACATGTGAATACAAAGGACATGTCCGGAACATTTTGTATGTGGAAAAATAAAAATAGTAATAAAAACATTTGATGAATTACATTAAATTCTATGTAATTAATCAAAGTTAATACATTGGTCCTGAAACACAGGTAACATAAAAGTTGCTGTATGGAAAAAATACAATAAACTAGAACACATAGTAGATATTAACTCCTATTTAAATCCATGCCGAACAGATGAATCTTTTATTTCCCTTAAAGACGTTTAAACATGCAGCTTCATGTCTATTGTTTGTAGTTAGGCTGTGACTTTCTCGCTCTAAAGGTCTATTTCAATATTTTAACTCTTCAATCTTGATTCTTAAATTAAACAAGAAGAATCCTGGACCAATGTGAGCAACCATTTGGTTTGGTTTTGAAAACACAGAACCACTGATCCAAAAACTTTCTATGTCACAGACAATCCCTCCAGGTTTCAGCAGCTAGATTCAAATACATTCATGCAAATTCAATAGATCCCCACATTAAGAGTTTATTGCAAATTTTCCACAAAAATATCAGAGACATTGCGCTTAAGTGATGCTAACTCCCACCTGCAGGTGGCAGTATATCTTACTTCTACTACTTCCGCCTCAGCCTTACTTGATGAAGTAGCACCAGAAAATAAATGATCTTGATTGCTAAAGATTGCAAAAGCGAAAACAAAGTACTTCAGGGACTGTGAAGAAAAGCAAATAATTCTTCAATAATCCTCATGTAGGAGGAAAGCAGAACTAATGAGAAGATCTGGTACACATTTCCAATCTATTTCGTCCAAATCCTTGGATATATCCAAGCGATACAAATTATCCAGCTCTCTGAAGAGGCCGTCTGCGGTCATGTTATCGAGGATCTACGGAAACTGAAGCAGTGAGTCTGGGGAACTCCTCCTGCTGGATGCTTCAATTCAGCGAAGAGCACAACAAACATGACAATGTGAAATCAGCAGGGTTCTGGTAATCAGCTTAAAACCTGCTGGAGCGAATGAACTTAAAGTAATTTGCTTAATATTTAAAGCTTTTGTTTTTGCCTTTGCTTTTCACCTTCAAGCCTCTGCAAAGCGCCGCCGGAACAAGGCGAGGAGGAAATTCTGCTCTGACAGCCGACTTCATTACGAGCAGATTATGAATCAAACATTTAGCTCCACGCGCAGTTGTGTGAGATGGACCGCTCTTTTGCATTTAGATAACCTCTCCTGGCCCACTCCAACACGCCCCTTTATTAATGCTCGCTCAGAGGCTAATGATGTAGAACGCCCTGCTAATTACTGGAAATAACCGGCTCAGATCCGCGTGCCGTTCAGCTCTCCTCCACCTGTACCGTTTTTGCAGAGAGATAAAGGCTCCGGGGCGGAGCGGGAAGCCGACGGCTCCACTTCAGAACCAGCAGAGGGTTCGGCTCCGGTGGGTCTCGGGGTCTTCGGCAAAGAGGAAACGGATGAATTGGAAGCAGCTCCTTGAGCTCTGCTTATGCTCAGTGTTTGGTTTTGAATCAAATCTCCAAACACAACATGAGATCTTATAAAAATGTATTGATCCCTGTGGGGGAACTCGACTACAGCGTGAGGCTGAGACGGTGTTCAGCATGAAGAACAGAAATAACCAGAAACGGAGCTGTGATGTCACAGGAGGAAACGGCAGTGTTGGATATTTGTGGACAATTCTTCATGTAGCTGTAGAGGAGAGATGAGCTACGCTAAGTTAATGGACAACATAAACATTAGACTTCAACAAGACAGCAAACTACTCAAGGAGAGACTTAAACCACTGAGAATATTTATTACCTTAGTGTTTGGTCTCTCTGAAGTTCAAAGGAAGGGCTTTGATGGTCTGAATTCAGATTTTTAGAAAAAATTAAGAAAAAGATTTTTATATCCATAAGTTTCTTACATCAAGACACAACCTGTTACCAAGGAACCAGAACGTCTTACTGTGGTCTGGATTCAGTTGTTTCCTCTCACTGAACCCGACAGTAAAGTTCAGTGAAAGAATTATTATTATTCTTTCAACAGAGTTAGATGAAGTCTGCCATTACTGGGTGGCGTCTTGGTAGAGGATTTAGAATCGTGCGTTAGAGTTCCCAGAAGTCTCTGTTGTGCATGGTTGCGTTGAATTGAAAACAACAATAGCAGAGGTCATTTTTTTGTTTAGCACATTAGCATGTTGCTAACTTTAAAAACAGCACACTTCGCCTGCCAAATGAATTTTTATGTTTTCATTCTAAAGCACCAATTTATTCGGCTGGTTTGCAAAGTTTTGGTTGAATAAAGTTTTGACGTCTGTGTTGAAGTTTTGGTTTATCCCTGTAAGAACAAAACGGTGCGCCGACGATCCAGAAAAATTTGCAGACCCGTAATTCCACCACACTTTGCGCTATCTGAGAAATTCCAATGGTTTCTGATAGGAGAGACGTTTCTATTCCCACCCAATATCGTGTTATTATGGAAATGAATCTGACGGGGACTCTTTTAATAGACGGTAAATTGCAAAAATAAAGTGCTAGAGACTGAAAGTTCCAGTTTTTAGGGATACATGAGCAAATATATATTTACTCAAAGGACATTTCCTCAAATCACATTCTTTTTCCTCCCCAAGGAGGAGGTGTACAGAAGAATACAACACTGATATGAGCAAACAACCAAGGATATTAATTAAATAAATATATACTAAATATATACAAAAAATATACATGAATTGCTTTGAGAGCCTCCTGATATTCTCTGTGTGACACGTGGTGTTTGAATTTACCACTTTAGCATTAGCGTTGGTATTAGCGCTATGGTTTTCAACATGGTTGAATGCAGCACTTTGTCATTAGTTTCTACTAACCCATGTTAGCATAGTGGAACTAATATTTGTGATTACTGCTTTATAGTTACTATCTTTTTAGCTGCTAGTGCCCTCTACTGGTAAAATGGCTGAAGGGGTGAGCAAAGCTTTGTGGGAAACCTGACAATAAATAACCCAATGAAAAGGTCTTGGGGTTGACCCAACTTTAAGAATTTGACTTAATTCTCAAAATCTGAGATCAACAACAACAAAAACCCCTCTTGAAGCAGATGATCAATTTTTCATGCTTTGACTTGCTTGAATGTTTGAAATCAATATGATGGGAGAAAATGGTCCTGAAGAGCTGTGTGATCTCTCTGTGCATCCTGATCAATATTACATCCTCGTTAGCGAGACAAATTATCCCCCGTCTCAGTGTTGCACGCTGCCGGGGAGCTGCGCCTCTCGTCCTCGTCCAGCTCTCTGCTAATCACACCTAAAAGGGGAATTTTGATAGAGATTAATTGCATCCCTTGAAGCCGTGGGCTCCCTCCTGCCAGTTTGGGTCCCGGCCACCCATCCGGCCCCGGAGAATATCAGTTTAACCCAGGTGAAACTCCGAGGCCGTTGCCTCGGAGTTTCATGGAGGAAGAGAGGGACGCACAGAATGTGTGTAACGCTGGAGCTGGAAGAGGAGCAACGCTGATGGATTTTGGGAATTTGAGAGAACACATTATGTGTGTGTGTGTGGGTGTGTGTGTGTGTGTGTGTGTGTGTGTGTCCATGTTGCTCTTTAGCCCTGCTACTCCATACACCACGCTTGAGTGGCTGCCAGATCTGACAGCCCAGCTTCAGGAATTCCCGCGTGGCCGACCTCTCCGGGTTGGAGGGTCTCGTTGCCATGTGAACGGCACAGAGCAGGATGCACCACAAACGGCGCTCGCCTGCTGGGATGCAATCACACCTGCTGTTCATTTACTTCAGTCCAGAACTAAAAAAATAAAAAGTCCAGGCGGTGTATTTTTACTTTGCGTTTCAGTCGGTTTGACACCGATGAGTTACGAGCCAAACTCACAAACTGACTCCAGCTCCTCTATTGGACAGTTTGAGTCACAGATGGTTCTTATTTTAATTAAAAAATAAACTTGAAATCGTTTTTCTTTACTTGTAATATTCTAGTGAAGACATTTAAAAGCAGAACAGTAAGACTTCCTGTGTTCTCAGTTCTCTCGGACTCCTGCCAGCTGCTTGGTGTTGTGCTGCCAGGCGTCCTGATGGAGCAGCAGCTGATGAAGTGGTGAACGAAGATAAACCTGAACACATCGAGGCTCCCTAGGCTTTCTGGAGCTCCAGGTAGGTGGACAATGTCAGCCTGGCATCACTCTCCTTCCTGTGGTCTTATTTGAGTTTGTTCTCTCCTTGCTTTGACGTTGGTAGACATATTGGACATTTCTAGGAAGTCTAAACATATTCCAAAAACTTAAAATTTGATTTACTTTTTCAGATGAGCAATTGAGAGAATATTTAGTCAGGCTGATTTTCGGTACATTTACAGAAATAAGTTGAAATGTAATATTGAACAAATTATTTTTATTATTAAGTTTATAAGTATAAATGGACTAGTGACATTTTATATGAACCAAAATTATGAATTTCTATTTTGAAGGGGCAGAATTAGGTATTTTTGGCACATAGGGCCATTTTATAGCACAATCAAGTAATTATGTTACATTCATTTGTCATAAAAATGCTGGATATATATCAAATATGGACCAAAATAAATTTGACTTTGTATTTTAACGTCTTGAAATTGGGCCTCTGGGTCTTTAAAAACTCCTGCTCTTTCTGAAACTCCACCTTCAGGAAGTCATCACATGGCTCCTCTATTAACCCTTTAGAAACTTTTTTACCAGCATTGAGCTGAGCAGTAGCTCCTATAAGGAGCTCAGCAGATGCTCACTTATATCATGTGTTTGCTAATTACTGCTGGCTAGTCTGAAGGATCTGAGTGGAGGAGTCGGGGGAAGGGCTGGTCTGTGAGACGGAAGCTGAAAGTTTGGAAAGTGCAGCTCTGAGGGCGGAGCTAGTTCCAGGCAGGCGTTTTTTACGGCTGAGTGGTTGCCATGGAGATTAAAGAATTTCTCAAATATGCATGAAAGAAACAAGAAGAAACACACTCCACGTATGTTTGAGATGAGGGAAAAACATTATGCATGGGTGATGAAGATAAACTAAAGTGTTTATGTAAATATCATGTGTTTCATTTAGCTCAGCACATTCCATATGGTATTTTCATATCAAAAGCAAATAGCAGGAAAGTTAGTCAAGAGATAATGTTTTTTTTTATTCTTTTTTTTACAGATTTGTGTACAAAATTTCCCTTGTTAGCTATCAGGATTTCTTTTCCAGTCAGTTAAGTTCACCATGTTTTCCTGATCTGACTGTTTTTAAGATGTTTTTCTCCTTTGTTCAGAAGCATTAAATCTCAGACTTTCTGATTCACAGTGAGAATGCAAATTATGTTGTAAAATACAACCTGGACTACTCCTCCGTGTAATTTTAGCAACACAAATGTTTTCGGTTTCTCATGGAGCAGCTCTGCAAAGCAAAAAAAGTCCCAATTATCTTTCTCCACAAGCCCGTTCGAATTGTTCCCTCCCTGCTAATATTAAAACAATATCCTCCTATTTCTCTTTGTGGGAAGTTGGGATTTCCATTTGTTGCCTTAGTTGTTTACTGAAATTGCAGCATTTTCAGCAGGAGAGAGAAAAGATGGAAGGAGGAAGTGGATGGCGCTCGGATAAGTCCGAAACAGACCTGCTGGACCCTGAATGACGCTTACAAACAAGTTCTCCCTCAGGACCGAGATAAAGGAAGGAAGCTAATATGAGATTTAGGCTGTGGTTCACGTCTCGCTTAGTTGTCACAGTATCTGGAACCTCTGACCGGCATAATCTTTTAATATGTGGAGACGTGTTGTGTTGTGGTGAAGCGTGGGGGTCAGACTGCAAGGCAACAGAGAAGCTGTTTCTCCTCAGTCTTATCAATATATCCTGTTTCCCTCAAAAAAGAAAGTCAAACACAAGAAACAAGACGACGCTCATGCTATCTACAAGCCTCGTGTTTTTATTTAACTGCAACAGAGCTGCCAGGTAAATTTAAGGTTTTTTTAATGTCACGTTGAATGAAATGTACGACAGAAGACATTAGGAACACAGAGGATGTTTGGGGAATCTTGTGGATCTTGGCAGCTGATGTGTGTTTCTCACACTGCAGATGGCTCTCTACTTAGCTTAAAAGTTTTTGGGTTTTTTGTACAGAATTCGCCCAGCCTCATATGGGTTGGCAACAGAAGAGAGTCAATGGCGAACAAACGCCAACTGGTGAGGAAAATGCACCTACCCATGACAGATGCAAAATAAAGCTAGCTTAGTAGCTAGCAGGAAAAATGTCAAAAGTCCTGGATTATCCTGTGTAAGACTGCAGCGTTTTCTCAGATGATTGATTTGAGTTTAAGATGGAGATTGCATGTTATGTGTTGAAGCTTTTGGACTTTTGTTGTTGTTGTTTTATGCTCCATCTTAGATTCAAAAACCAAAACACATTGGTTAGTTTTAAAGAAGATGATGGTTTCATGGTATATTTCTCCTGAATAATAAGATCAGCTATCTAGCTAGCAAAGATATTAGCAGCTACTCTTTGAAAAATAAAAAACTATATATATATATGTGGTTAAATAGGTCTGCTTGTTAAAATTTAAGACCCATGATTAATGTATTTAAGCTCAAGTCACTTTAAAAAAATGAATTTAAGGCATTTTAAAGCCTTAATTTTAGATACACAAATTTAAGACTTTTTAAGGAAGCGCGGACACCCTGTACAAACTGCCCTGGAAGCTTGAATACATTTTCACATGGAGACTAAACCACAATGAATGAAGTCCTCCATATGGAAATCTAGACTCTTGACAATTTGCAAGTTTTTATCAAACTTCTGGAGTGGGACGGCGATGGGGGGGAGAGGGGACCATGTGGGGTCGATGCTTTAAGACTTCATTCACCGTGTTCGTATCTACTGGGAGAAGAACCCCAGGTGCCAGTAAGTGCAGAACAGTGTGTGAAAGGCAGATTGTCGCTGTGCTTTCCGGCTCTGGTGAGGAACACTACGAACCTTTTACCCAGATTAACCAGAGCTCTGCATGGAGCCAGCTATTGAATGTGCAAATGTAGAGGTTCGGAGTATATTTTCTCCTTTGTGCTATTGTTGTACAAAAGCACAGGTAAAAGTATTATTTAAAACATTATTGAAAGTGAAAAAAAAATCTGCACGGACTTTATAGTAGCGCTATTTTCAAAGCCATTAATAATTCTAATTCCTGTGTGGGAGATATTTCTATATTTTTATAAAGTAGCTCACTGCTAATGTCACAGTCTGATGGACTTTGAGGTCAGATTGCTGATTTTGATTGTATTGTTTCACCTTGTTTCATTTATTTCTGTGTTGGTGGTCATCAGTGTTACCTTTACCTCAGTGCTTCCATCTCCTGCCTTGTGCAGCTGTTCTCCATTCACTCACCTGTTCTACATCCACTAATCAGGTCTCCAGTATAAATGCTCCTCAGTTTCAGCTACACATTGTCTGATCCTGCTGTTGTTCTGATGCTAGTTTACTAGAGCTGTACGTTAAAGGGTCATTTCACTGTCCATTCCTGTGCTAATCTGCTGGGTTGAGCATTCTGCTCTGTTTGATAACTGGGATCAATTGGAAAGTATGAGACTGAATTAAAATTTTTTGTAAAGTGAATTGAAACGACATTTGCTGTGAACTGGCGCTACATAAATAAACTGGATTCTGTTTCAATGCTTATTTGAAAGACACCAGGTATAATTTGAACTAATGTTTAGAGACATGAACATGAACTGAATTTCTAGTAAACAGAGACTTCTAAAGCACACTTGGAGATTGTTGAAACATTTCTATCGTTTTTCACAAAAGAGCAACTTAGACAATCATAGATTGAGGCCAGGCTATGTTGTTGTTTTTTTAAGAGTTCTTGTTTTTATTTTAGCTGTTGGCAGAAAGGCTTTTTGTTGCATCTGGAGCAGAAGCAGGAAACCATGTGCTTAGCAGGTACCATGCTAAGTGTTCTTCACCCCCAGGGCTAAAGAACAGATGATCAGGATTCTTGTTTGTCAACAGAGATGGAGGTTAAACTTGCCATACTGTTACCTCTGTAAGCCAATTATTAGACTATGATAAAACTCATGAAAAAGTAGGTTAGGATTTCTGATTTGTAAAAATTACATGAAGAGTAAGTTTGGGGAAAAAATCAATAAATGATTATAGGAGCATAAAGAGGATCTGAAAAAGTCAAAACTCTTGGATTTTGTAAAAGCACAGCTTTTCCACACTTGATTAGGAACAGTATTTAGGTTGAAGATGTTGAGTTGTTGTTTTTCACTTACTGTTGGATTTAAAAACCAAAGCACATTGTTTAGTTTAAAAGAAGAAGATCTCTTCATGGCATATTTCCCCAATGTGCTGAACAATAAGATCAGATGGTATTGATATACAGAGGGATAGAGTCCAATACATTCAACCTCCTCTAAATGCATTTACACCTGCTCATTATAATAGTTCAAACACCTAATATACATTTCAATACCCACAGTGGAAAGCGTGTTGGCACCAATACAGATGTTTTCCTTTTCTCTGTTCTTCAGGTTGCAGCCAATCAGCAGCAAAGAAAATGAACGTCTCTCTAGAATTCGCCTCTTTGTAAATGCTAGCCAGTAGCGTGTCACGTAACATTATGCCTGGGTATTTCTGGTTTTGAAGCTGTTTGAAATATTTCACACAACCATCCAAACACTCACTACCATTTTAAGGAAGCACTAGTCACTCTTTCAGGAGAATAATGTGCAACAGTACAAAAGACAAAGGATTCAGGAATGATTTAACCCTTGTGTGTGCGAGGACTGGGGCAAACGATACAAGTTTTACGTGTGTGGGGTCGGATGGACCCCATTTCCGAACACAAGGGTTAAGTTGTTGACTTGTAATCTCAATTTCTCAGATCTTAATCTATTTGAGGTGAGATGTGTTGGACTAACAAATCAAATCCATTGAGGCGCCGTCGCTCCACTTAAAGAATCTGACACCAAAATGTCTTTTGACCCTCGACTCAATCGGCCACAACTATTTGGTGTCAAAGGCAGATCAAGGTCAGCATAACGCTATGCAAAATCTGCAACACTTTTTCCATTAATAATACATAAATGAGTCCATGCAATCTAAAACCCTTTGTTTTCTTGTCAAAGGATACTGTATCTTGTTGGGGAATTGGAGATTTAACCAGAGACAGTTTAAGTGAAGGTGTCAGTGTTCTGAAATCCATATTTCTCTCTTCCTGTGCAGGCCCTAAAACCTGCAAGAACTGAAGAATAAGATGGTCCACATTTATGCCACAGTATGCTAACTATTGGTTTATAAAAAGTCTAACATAAAATCAGTTTTTACTCCTGAGAAGTTGGTGAATTGTGAAGACTGAGTCAAGTCTCAGGAGTCAACATTTTGATCAATGCCTCATACCACTAATTTGATAAAATTGTCTTGTAGCAGTCTTATGCCATCTTGCCCATATTTGAACAGCGAGACTGGAATATTTCTGCGTTGCCATGACAATAGGTAAATCTCCCGCAATTCACCTGAGACGGAGGTGGCAGATAAGGCGAGAACTATCCCCTTTGCCATTTCCCTCTCTCTCCCGTGCCATCCTCTACTGATGCAGTCATTATATAGAGTTGGAAGAAAAAAAAAATGTATTAAAGGAGCAGAAGCCGTCAGCAGGGCAGTGCTCGGATTTCAGCTAAGCCTCACGGGAGAGGAAGAACGCTTTTCACTTTCCGCCACCGGAATTAATCAGTCTGCAGTACGCTACACAACACAGAGCATTGTTTATTTTTCTGTTTTTATTTCAGCGAGGAAAACATTTAAAGAAAATCCATTAGGGTTTGTGCAGCTTTGTCCTCTTCAATGGAAAACCACGGCCAAACGGAAGCTGAAGTACCCTCACATCCCAACGTCTGGTTGCGGCCCGACGCCATGGCCGATGCTGACTGACTTCACAACCAGACCAACACTGATGAGCCCCAATGAAATGCATTATTGACGTGATATTCACACTTCAGAGGTGGAAGGAAAAACCTCCTCTGCTCTTTTAGATATTTAGATCCGAGCCCCGCCTGTCTGATCCGTTTCTCCATCTCGCATGGCTGGCTGAGGCATCGGCCAAGAAAAAGCACATTTCATCAGTAAAAGAGCTTTGCCAGGAAATCATTCAGCTATATAATTACAAATTGACAAAAGGTAATTTGTACAGTATCTGATTGCAGGTGAAAGATGCTTAGGAATCAATATCTCTTATCCGTCTTTTCCCTTGAAATTAAGGCTTAAGCCAATTTGTTTACACATGATCAAATAGCCTCTTTTATTGCCCAAGTTGTTTTTCTGCCTTGCCGCATGGTTGTAGCTTCGTTCCTCTTCCTAAAATGTATTCTTTAAGTAGAACCAATCAGATTGCCTTCACTAGGTTTAAAAAATAGCAAGCGAGTTGATATGTTTTTTATGATCCTTCTTGATAGGTTATTTTTCGACAACCTATGTAAAATGAACCACAGACAACTTATGTGAGTTTTTACCAAGCTTTCATGAAAGGAGAAGACGCAGCGGACCGCTCCAGCGAGCTGCCCACCGCGCGTTCTGGATACTTCCAGTTTGAGCTTGTCTTTTATAATCAAGGAAAAGAGGGAGAATAGGAGGGAGGAAAGGAAAGAAAGACGGGAGAAACAAACTCCTTCTGCACACAGGCAGTTTCTAAGGTAGGGAGTATTCCGGTTGATAAGAAGGCACCTGTGGAAACATAATTTAAGGTCTGGGAAACACAGATAACTGTTTCACATGAAGACGAACAGGCAGATGGGGCCTCCAGGTCAGTTTATACACACAGAAGGAAGTTAGAACACTTTAAATTAAGAATCACAATAATCTATAACAATATATTGTTGGGTTAATGATCTAAAGTAATAATAAATGTTTGATGCTATGTAAGAATGATAACGCAAAAAAAATTCTAACGCTTCCTTACCGGCCGCTGGAAGACCTTTTGTGTTCCAGGTTGGATCAATATTATCTCCCCAGCTGAGGACAAGCTTACTTCCTAAGATTTCAGCTATGAGCTGTCATCTAGGTGTGTCTGTTGGCTGGGATATTGACTAAACATTTTGATTTTATCCACAGTTGCTCGGTTGACCTCTCCTCTCCCTGGGGGGCCGGGCCCTCGAGGGACAGCAATCTTCTGCAAGACGGTGATGAGATGATAGGCACGTCGAGTCGAGGATGCACATCCATCAGTCTGAAAGCAAGCGTGAGCAGTTCAAGCTTTAAAATCCAGTTGTAAATAGTTGCTGTGCCTCACAGATTTAGATCGTTAACGTCAGGTTTATAGATGCTTTATGTTCCTAAACTGACAATTTATTGTACAACCATAATGTTTTTCTAACGTCAATTGATTTTTTTTCTTTCCTTGTAAAGTTTGTCTACACACACTTTTTGCCTCTCGTCTCTCAACTGGCAGACAATCAAAGTTCTCTGCCGCACCAGGAAGTCTGCCACTTCTAACTTAAGGTTGTGACAGCAGAGATGTGTCCAAGACATGTTAATGACGTCCAAGTCAAATACAGAAAATACAAACCAATCAGTATTTTCCCTTGTGATGGATGCTAGCTTACTGACCTGTAGCATGGAGTTAAATTAATCTTGGAATTCCAGCCCTTTATGGAGGAACTGTACACGTTTCACAGGAGTTCGAGACCAAAACTGACCGAAAACTGAAATGTACAAACATTCAAGATGCCCTCAGAAAATGTTTATAATATGTAGCTGTACCATTAAAATGCACAGTGGAAACCGTGTCAGCTCTACCACAGACGCCAACATCTACAGGCTAATTTCTGCTCTTGGGGCGTACAGCCAATCAGCACAAAGAGAAATGCTACTGGAGTGGCTGCTTTACACTGCTTGTATTAATGAATATCAAGGTATATTTGGTGTTTGAACTCTTAAAGTAGGTGGTTATAAGTGTATTTAGCGGTTGTCTGTAGTATTTGTAAAGTTCAGCTTTTAGAGGTTGTGCTCCCTAAAGGCCTTGACACTCGGGAGACAAACGTTGCTCCCTCTTCATTCATTACCTGCTTTCACTGTGAGGTGACAACCGTTTCACTTCCTCCGGTGAAATCCATGCATGAAAGTAAAAACTTTTGCTGCTGACGCGACCACGTTTTGTGTGTTGGGAAATGATTTTCTCTGTCATTTGTCGCGTCAACCCCATAATGCCCACTAACTCTGTGAATCAGCCATACGCTGAACACAAACCTGGACAAAATTACTCTACGTTCATCACAGTCTTAACATGCTGTATGATTTCTGAATCCTTATATTTGTAAAAATGGAAAACTCTACTTTGACTGTATAGTTGCATCTTTACTGCTGCTACAGCACAATGAAGCTAAGCATTCAGCTACAGATATTAAGGGAAGACTTCCTCCCCAACTGATTCAAAACCTTCAAAAGCACACTTTGTTCCAGTAGCAGGGTGTTTAAATCAAACCATTATAACAAAGAAACTACTGTGCGGTGTACTTTCCTCTGAACATATTGCAGTTTATAAAATTTGATTTCATTTTTCCCAGAAAGTAGCTGCTTCTGTTTCTATATGTGGGTGTGTGGAGTGATAGATTCCCAGCAGGATCAATCACTCCACACGTCACACAGCACAGATGTGAACTCATCAAAAGTGATTTTAGGTCCTTAAGATAAAACAAAGACTCTTCTTGTTTTCAGTGATTAAATCTATTTGCTTTTACTCCGGAACATAAACTTGAGATGCGGCAGATGGCTTCTTCTCGTGCGGGAAGAAAAGTCTTTCATTCGTTCTGACGTCTTGTGCCTCAACATGAAATATTTTCCCTTAAAAACCTTTTTTTAATTTACTTCATCTCTCTTTTTTTTAACCTGATTTTCTTTTGTGTTCAAACATGAACACAGAGGTATGTAAGCTCAGTGGATGATTCAGTTGTTCCTTGTGTTTTGACTTGCTCCCACTCCCACTTTTGCAACTTTAATAGTCACATGTTGCTGAGTGTGGTTTATTGACAGGAATGAGGGCAACCGCTGTTCAACCTTAACTTATTTATCACAGTGAAGCAAGCCTGCTAGAACAAAGACATTCTGGATTCCAGTCTCAGAAATATAATGAAACACAGGAAATATTAAAGGGGGAAAAAAATCCCTTTTTCACAGGCTTTAGAGATGTCTGTGCTGGATGGAGTAGATAAAAAAGTTTTTTACTTGTTTTAAGGAAACAAAAGAGAAATCCTCTGATCGCTCAATAAGAATTCCTCGAAATGAAGTCCTGATGAAGGCGACTTAAAACAATCAGCGTCTCTGCACCAATGATGGGCACACTTCTCTTAATCCGCTAACATGTTAACAGTGGAACAAATGTTGTTGTTTTAGCTTTTGCTAACTTTGAAAATGTTTAGTGCACTTGGCTTCCCCTAAAATAATTTCTGGACAAATTGTAAAGCGATGATTTACTTTGCTGTTGTGCAACGTTTCAGGTGAAGCTGCACCTCAAACCTACAAACTCAAATCCTTTCATCCTTTAAGTCATTTGCTTTGTGAGTTGAAATGTTAAAATGTGTGGAACATTTTATTTACTCCAAAGCTGGGATTTACCCGTGTGAGTATGCGGCCCCTGCTCTCCATGTGCCCCCCGCTCCCCCTCCTTCATGGTGCTGATGTCTACAGGGATGAAGGTGACTGAGGATGACGGCCTGCCAAGCACCTTTTCACCTGCAGCTGATATCTGAACGCAACTCCACCCCCCTGGTTAAGACAAATGAGAACTGGGCGCAGCAATTACTGGGCGCCTGACCTTCAGCCCGCTCTCTGTGATGGAGCTGTCACACGCTTCATGCTCGCTCCTTTTTCTCCACCTTTAGCACTCAGAACACACCTGTTTGGATTCCGTACGTTTTCCCGTCGTCTCTGACTTATTTGTGTGTGAACCCGCCGTTACCGTCCCTGCCTAATTATTTTTTTTCCCCCCCACTTGCATTCATGCATTATTAAGGGACAGATTTTTTATTACTGTGTGCTTTGCGAGGATTCTGTATTACCACAAAAAATTTCCTGGACAGATATAGGAAAAATGCAGCTAATAAATTCTGCATGTGCTGATTAAATTTAAATTTCATAGGTCAAGAGCCCTCATTATTTGCACTGAAATATTAAAATAATGTGAATATTTTATGCTGCTAAATTTGCAGCACTGAATTAATTTCCGAAGAAAAATGTTTGCATAGAGTAAAGTGGTTATGCGAGCGGGAAACTTTCCCCCTGCAGCCAGACTGGTTGCAGGGGGAAGACTGACTCATTGAATCAGGGGGAAACGGGTGTTAATGCCTGAGTTCTCACCTCACCTTGGCTGATTTTACACCGCGCCGTCAGCCGGGCTGCAGACGGCGCTCATTAAGGCAGAAATAGTTGCGCACATACAAATGTTGGTTTTTCTCATCTCTTTGCTTAATTTCAAGCCCATTAAAGTGACCCGGCTCGGCCGCCGTGTGTGTGTGCATGTGTGTATGTGTGTGTGTGTGTGTGTGTGTGCGGGCTCCGCCCGTCACAGAGAGAGAAATTATTCATTAACGGCTTCATTCAGGCAAGAAGACGGAGCAGAAGAGATGACCACGTCTTGACTTCCACCTAAACTTAGAGTTTAAAAGTGCTGATGGAGCCGATTTTTATTTATTCATTTATTTATTTATTTATTTATTTTACCTCAGAGAAAGAAAGTATATTTATAAAGTACATTTAACACAAAGTCACAATGTGTGTCACTCGGGACCAGATCTAGAAGCATGATCTAGTGGCCTTATCGTTTATCCAAAAACTGTTCCGAAAAATTCACATAAGAGGACAAAATGCTACACGACTTCCAGCGTTTCATACTGTTCAGTTTTCATTCTTTATCTTGGGATACAGACGGTGAGCAGGATCAGCTTTCCATCGAGGATTAAAATAGAGTAGAATCCATCCAAATTTATGGAAGTATTTCACTGCCCGAGTAAGGCAGCAAACATAGCAGCAGTATCTTGTTGAAATGAGACTTTCTCACAATAATAACCTAAAAGAAACAAACGTTCTTCTGACGGATTACGATGACATATATAAATTTTGGTATAACAAGTTTTATTTGAAGGTTTCTTGTTACGGCGAGATAGAAACGACATCTTGCTCCAAATCAAAAGATGACATAACTTTTATTTTCCACTCTAGTGAGGATGCAGGAATATTACCTTCAGTGAAACATTTCTGTTGCGATCCCGCTCCTCGTTTACACGTCTCTGGATCTCGACACCATCACTTTTTCAAACCAGCTCTTGGATTGAAACGTGTCAGGAGTGCTAGTTAACGTTTTCAGTTTAACACATCTGGTAAGGAATACGTGTTACATGGTTTATTGGAGACGGGTTACTGTTTTCTAAATGAGGTGGAAGCTAAAGATTAAAATGTGTGTGTTTCGACGACATGCTGAAGTCACAGTGCCAGATAGTGGCCTGGCATGACAACTACAGCAGATTGGAGGCGTCTTGGTGGTTTCCTCTAAACCTGGAACTTTTTCCCAGTCCACATCACAAAATACCAGCAGCTTCCAGACAGCAGTTAAATGGAAACGTGATTCACGGTGATGCTGGAGTATCAAGCACTTTTCAGTTTGTGCACCAAGTGAATATTTTTGGTTTTACATCGTCTGTTTCTGAGAACTGCTTCACATTTGTATTGCCTGGCCTTGACCCACTTCTGCCACCATGTTGCACATTTCTTCCATCCATCCTCTGACTATAACTGTGTATCCCTGCAGGCTGGTGGTGCGTCTGGGAGTCTGTTTGCCAGTCAGTTTGCTGGTCAATAAAACTATAACTTTGCTGACGTAACCAAAACACTGTGTGTTATGGGTAGTTATCTCTATGAAATACACATTTCAAGGGGATCTCTGTGGTATTCTCAGGAATCCATGATAAACATGTCCAGTGCCATAAGCCACTATGCTTTAAAATGTCCTGTGGCTTGATTCCAGTGTTTGCAGACATTCTGAGGCGCCTGAACTAAAAAAAGATCAATCTTTCATCAGTCTACAGAATGTTGCATCATTTCTCTTTAGTCTAAGATCTTTTTAATTATCAGAACTTTGTTGATGGCTTGGCTTCGTATGGTAATCTTCTAATTGTTACAGTGCCAACAGGTAACTGCAGACCTTCTCTGATCCGCCTGCAGCCTTTTGTCTATTCTTTAGAATCATGGCGCTCTGTCTTCAATGCTTTTAGTTTCCATTTTAAAGCATTAGCTGAGTAGTTTTCCATTGTCCAATAATTTTATATGTGCTGCCTTCGTCCTCAAGTTAGAACCAGCTAATGAATAACTTCATTAGCCATGCTTCCATAAACATTTTTTTATGAGAATTTTGACATACGGCATTAGAAAAGATTGATGGCAACGGCAACATTTGAGAATTTCCACAATTTCACAAAAAAGTTTCACGCTCGCCGTAGGTGTTCTGTGGCTTTTTCGGAAAAAAGAGTTGATGCGCTAAAGCAGAGATGGGAACCCATTTGCAGTATAAGATCTGACGTAGCAAACATTCCCAGTGACTAAACTTTAAGTCTGAAGATTTTCACCGATGGTAGAGACTCACCTCAAAGCTCCAAGCGTGTCAAGAGTTTCAGCTTAGTCTCTTATTTCTACATTTTTCGCTGACCTGCTCTGCCATTCGTCTTCATTCTTCGTAAATGAATAATGGCGTGGTACAAAACATCGCGTTTGGTTGTACATGTCTAATTGTAAGAAGAGAAAAAGGCTAAATAATGCATGTTAGATGGATGAGTGTCTGTTTCTGCAGCTGCTGCTAGTCACTGATGACCTTAGATGTTTACAGGTGCTTTCACTGACACGTCACTTGTTTTTATTCATATTTCACCCTTATTCTGTTGCACTTGCCTTGCAATAAAATCTGAATTAGAATATTAATAATCGAGGGAGTTTTTTTTTTTTTTTTTTGCACCGCCACGGCCTTCGCTGTCGGTGCCTAACAGACTGGAGTCTAAACCGACTAATTACGACATAATCAGCTCCTCCCGCAGTCTGTCACTCTCGCTGATCAATTACAAACAAGACAGATGAACTCCAGGTGTCTCTAAGTGCAGCAGGGACCGGCGGTGGGGAGCCTGTGTGGATAAAATCCAATTCAGCCGTGCCTCTCGCCGCCTCTTGCATACATCGGTGAGACAAGTCACGCATGACTGGCGCTGGGGCTAGCCTCTCCTCTCCTCCGCTCTCCTCCAGCCTGATTAGTTCTGCTCCAGAAATGCTGAGAGTGACGAGCTAATCGTGAGCGGCTGCGCCGGTGAGCGGGGGTCTGGAGGGTGGGGAAGTGGGCACAGATCGATGATTCGCTCTGCGCCGTCCGCGGCGTGTGGCGAGGGGAGGATCAGCTATCACTGCAGACGTCTCTGCTGTCTGTCTCAGGCCAAAACCAAGATGTGACAAGTCACTGCTTTGTGAACACAAACCTCCTCGTCTTGCTTTCATGACCGTGTGGAAGGCCGTGTGCTCCGGCTGATTTCTGATGTTACGACTTTATATGGGGGGGGGGGAAACCCAGAAGGAGCTGAAGACAGACTCCTCTCCAGGTCACCTGGCAGTTCTCCTGGGGTTTACGTTTAAAGCACAGCTTGCTTTTAGTCCAAGTGTCCAACTGTCTGTATGTAGCAAAGGCGTCCATGTTGTTCCATCCTGTCATTTTACTGCTTAGTTTGAGTTCTTCCGACTGAGATCAGTCAGTCTGGAGGACTGACCTTCAGGCTGACAGTCAAAGTTTCTGACTAAAATACCATCAGACAAAAGAGATATGACTAAAAAATGTGATCCATCCAACCATCTCTGATCATCCATCCATACATCCAGTTTGTATTTTATCGATCATCCATCCAATCTGTTTGTCCATCCATCCCTCCATCCACTTAGTCGCTTTATCTGTCCATCTATTTTCCTTTTATGGTTCAGCATCCATCCATCTACAGTGATGTGGGTTTTGTGGTTTTTATTCATGCATTCAGACATTTTGCATTAAAAAAAGAGAGTCCAAAAAAAAAAACAGAACTCTCGGAAAGCATGGCAGTTTGAGATGAATATGTTTGAAACCTACCATTTGCATGTGGATGAGAGGTGCAATCCCATGCAATCCAAGGTTTCTATGTTACTGTAGGCAAGGCCAATAAAATATATATATATATGTATAAAAATCTCAATGGCAAAACTGAATCTGAATTTTGTATTTCTTGATTTTGAAGTGGTTCTACTTTAAAAAAAATGAAGCAGTTCGAGTGAAAGACTTGATCCCAGTGTCGGATCTTCAGATTTCACAACAGGATCTCTGGTTTTCAAACCGCTAGAAAAGCTGTCAGAAAAGCTTAGCTTGATGCATTTCTAATGCTGATAATGACTGTGTGTGTGTGTGTGTGTGTTTCTGCAAACAAGTGGAAAATAATGAAGCCCTTGCTTGAACAATTTGTTTCTCAGAGACATCATTCCTAATCTAAAGCAGCTCGACACCTCCTACCGGGTGTTACTCCGTCCTTCTCTAGCGGCGCGGCTTCAGACGGACAAACACGCTCGCGCTCATTTCCACACTAAACACCAGCTCGTTCCACGTCAGGACACATTTAGCCGACGCCGCATGACTTCACGCGTGTTTTCGAACCGTCTTTCCTCACCTGTCCCCGTGTTTACCTGCCTCCCGCCCGTCCCGCGCGCGCTTTCTCTCTCGCCCGAATGCCTCGTTGAGATGGACGCAATGAGACGGGTCCGCGCGCGCAGGGAGACGGAGGCAGCGCCATGAAGGAGTGCGGCTGTAAACAAGGTGAAAAACAATCAGGTGACGGCGGACGGCGGCTCTCTGAGGGCCCGCTGCAGGGAGAGGCGCAGTGATACATCACCGCCTTGTTACCGGTGACTTTTTAACCTTCAGTCAGGCTCTCCTTACCTCACTTTTTCCTCTCCTTTTGGTTTATTTGCTTTGGAGCCTGACTGGAGTTTGCATTGAAATGTCGTCATTACTTTTCTGTTCTTTACCAAATGTGGGGTTTTTTTAAGGTCGTGTTTGGGTTTGTGAACTCTTGAGAGCAAAATGGAGATTTCAGACTAGCGTTCTAAGGCCGTTTTAATTTGATGGACTTGACTAATTTAAAAAAAAAATATATAGACAAACATATCAAAAGAGGGCCACTGTAGAGTAAAAAAAAGAATATTAAATTTCCGCCAAAAACTATTAAAAAAATGTAACTCAGATTAATTTTAAAATCTGAGTTTTGAGAATCAGAAATTTTAAACTTTTGAAACTCAGAAGTCTTGAGATTGATCTGATCATTTGATTGATGTCTGTCCGTCAGGTCAAAGTCAGCTGTAGGTGACTTCTTAAAAGTGCTGATTCTGATTCATATTTACTGTGTTTTCTGCAGTGTTACAAGATATTCAGTCTCAGTTTCCTTCTCGTAAATAGAACAGAGGAACGGAACAGTGTGGTGAGCTTTGATCTTTAATATCTACTGAACAACACAGGGATGTAAAATCAGTTCATTCCGCTGCATCGCATGTCTCAAAGATGTTTTTGGGTGTGTGTGTGGGGGGGGGAGCGTTGATTTTTCAGATTTTGTCTACAATTAGTTTCGGCGAAACCAAATTAATTAAATCATCTGGTTCTGTTCCAAACCCACTTACTGAACAATTAAACTCTCTGCCCAGGGGCCAAGAGGAATGTCCCTTTTGCAAATCAATTAGGCTACAACTAACTGATTGGACACATGTCATATGGAGATCAAAACTTCTTTTTTTGCCTTTTCCATAAAGACAAGTTGTGTTAACGTGAAAGAATAAATCAATAGAGATAGCGAAAGAGTCAGTTCTGAGTTTTTTACATTTTGTCACCTCATTGTATGAATTTACTCCGATACCCCTGAAATAAAATCCTCTAGCAGTCATGTGATTTGTACATAAAGTCTAACTGTAGGTGACCCAGGTCCACCCACAGCAGACAGTTGAGGGGGGGAATCAACACAAAATGTGAAAATGTACAACTCCTTTTGAGCATATGTTCTGTAATTACATTTTGGTTTTTCCCTCGCATTTAGGACTGTGACATCTAGAGAAGTTTAGCTTTGCTATCAAAGGGAGAGAGAGATTTACCTCCAGTGATTTCAAAATATAATCTTTCAAGATGAAAAGGAACCTCCTCAGAATCCAGGCCAAAGTGATAAATTTGTGTCTGCGGTTGTGAAATGTTTGATCTGATGGAAAAGAAACTCGTATTCATGACCATTGATAATTCATGTGCCAAGCTTTATCTTACAAACACTGATGGGAACTTGTGGTCAGTGGCCGCTGTCATGCTGGGAAGAAACAGAAGCAGATGGTCAATGATCCTCCAGGTTCAAACCCCAGACTGAGCAGACAAACTGAACTCAGAGCAGCATGAAGATGAATTAAGTGAATTAAGGACATCTGGATTTGGTGCAACGCAGTCGTCCCCCATTTTAGGTTGGGTGGAATTACCAAAGTGAATTCATGAAAGAGAAATTTGTGTTACTTTCTTTAAATTCGATAATTTATGTACAATGAGATGAGTAAATATGTATTTTAAGGCAGTACCTCAAACACATTTTTGTGTAGTGTCATGGAAAAATCTCAAGAATTCAGGCAAGATGTCATAAATAACAACGGACCTTCACATGTCCGGTTCATTCTTGGGGACAATGTCCAGACCTCCGGATCAGTCCAAGAATTAAAGCCACAGACCTTCTGTAGATGTTACCCGAAGCTGGTAGGACAGTTTATGTAACCACGGAAACGAGTTCTTTATCGAATTTCTCTCGAAGGAAGCAATATAGAAAAGTTAACGTCACAATTTGCAAACGCACTCAGGGTCAAAGATCGTAACTTTTAGAAACATGTCCTGAAGATTAAAGTAAAACTGAAATATTTGGCCATAAAGATCATTGTTTCATTTGGAGGGAAAAACTCTCATTTGCGTACAAGAATCAGTGTTTGCTTTAGGAGGGACTGCTGCATTTCACAGAACACATGGCATCATAACGAAAGAACGTCTTATGGAAACATTGTAAACCATAAAGCTGGGAAGTTGATGTTTCGGTGAAAATGTGGTTTTCAAAATGGAGAATGATTCCAAGCCTGATAACAGAAGTTACAAAGTGTGTTGGAGTGGCCTATCCAAAGCTCTGATCTCGGTCCCAGAGAAAGTTTTTGGGGTGCACTACAAACATGCCGGCCTGCAAATGTGACTCAGTGCTATTGGTTCTGTTGGGAGGAATGGACCAGAACTCCAGCCAACTATCATGAGAAGCTTTTGAAAGGAACCTTAAAATGTTTGAGTCATCACATACAACTTAAGACAAGTGTTAAAAACAAACAAACAAGGAATGTAAATGCATCCATAAATGTTCTGATTGTCCAAATATATCTAAACTTCATGCTTGACAAACCTAGAAAACAATTAACTGGTTTATTATTGTGGCATTATGGAAATATAAATTTGTAGATCTAACGGTGGACTCATAATGCTCTTATATATTACTTTGAGAATACCAACCATTAATGAAGCATCACTTACACCCGTTGGGTGAAAACCAATTAAAAACAGCAGCACAGGATCATTAAGCAAATAAAAATGATGAAGTGGCTCACTCAGTTCTTCATGCTTACCAATAACACGCAAATTATTCTGCTGCTATGTATCAATACCTAAATCAATTTATTTTTTATTATGTTTCCATTTTATTAAATATCAGACGAGACGTCATGAGTTTTTAATTATGTTGCTGGTGTTTGTGTGCCTTTCCCTTCAAGTCCAATAGTTGAATGTGCAAAGTTAATCACATCATAAGCATAGCAATAACATAGTTCTAATAAAGGCCCCGACATGACAAATAACACCAAGTTATTGTAGATTTGGGATCATACAATCAAAAATTGAGAGAGGGGGAATGAAAAAGTTTGCAGTTCTCTTTCCTCTCTGTGAATTGGATAATAACACCATGTTTGTGTTTTTACAGCAAAGTGAAACAAAATCCAGGGATAGAGGGTCTGTGTTTGGCAAGTTTTAGATACTGTGTGTCTTTGCTTCGACACACCAGAGTCAGGACTCCGAACCTCCAGGCCTGGATTTGAGGATCGCTGGTTTACACTACAGTGATTCACCCACATCCACTTTGTAGTTTTATCAGAAGACATGTTGGGCATATAGTACGGCTCCATCTTCATCATGATTTTGTCTTTCATGTCAGCTGCCCTTATATTATAAGTAATCCTTAGCAAGTTGCAAACTACAATTCCCTCTTCTATAGCCATAAAAAAGCTCCTAGCATTATTCTGACTGAATGTCTGATAATTATTAACAGAATCTCAACAGCTATCCATTTAAAAGATACTCTGATGTGTTGGAGGGGTGTCATCCCGGCGGAGCCACCAGTTTTGTAAGAGCTTAAGCTATCTGAACCGAACTGGTCCAAACAAGGTTTTGGATGTTCAGAACAAGAACATACATTCAGATCATATTCCAGCAATAGGAATACAACAATGAACCACACACATGACAGAATAAACGCTTTCCTGTTGAAAAGAGGCCATAAAAACCTGCTGCTTGCCTTTATTTTCTGTACACCATTATAATAATAATGGTGTCTTTATTAGTCTCAATGCAAGTGCAGCTCATGTGAAATGCAGGTCAGAGTCCTGACCGACATCAGGAAAGTGGATCATTTCACATTGATTCGGCTTTTAACTCACTTCACCGGCTCTCTTTTTGTCTTGGCCTGAATTATATTTCTGAGTTTCTTTTCAAGTTCGATCCATGTAGATCCCTCAGGTCTTCAGAGACGTACTCGGTGTTCCCAGAACCAGAATTAAACCGGGTGGAGGCAACATTCAGCTGCTATGCTCGTCGGCTCCCTGAAAAGTAGAGATGTGCTCCTTTAAATCAAGACTAAAAACATTTTGGTTTACGTCACAGATTTGGACTAATGAACTGTTTGAGATCGAAGACGTGATTTGAATGGGATGTGATATAAAAAAGTTCAACTTCAATCTAAAGGCAGAAACAAACTTGCATATTTTAACATTTGATATGTAATTCTTTTGTATTTACTAAATTCTCTAAGGTCTATGCTATTTCCTTTTTCTCTTTCCTAATATCCTGTAAAGTGTCAGATGTTTGAAACCTGGACGCAACAGGACAAAATATCATATGCAATGTTACAACCAGAGCGGCATAAAAAAGCAGCAAGAGGTCACATTTTAACACAAGTTCCTTTTGCTCTAGCTATGATTCAGAGATCAACGTTGGCTTTTTCATTCTCTCTCTCACATGGCCTCCACAGTCTCAAACCAACATTTTCAGCGCTTGCTGCCATTGTTTAATTAAGAGGAGGTGTGTGGTACATGAGAGCGCGCGCGCTCTGGCTGGATGAAGGAACTCCTCCGCTGGGACTCGATTCGCTTTAAGAGACGGGCGTGGGCGGAGGAGAGGAGATATGCTTGCCAGAGAAACGTACACTGCTCCACCAACACACTGAGTGCCCTCAGGGAATCAAGGCATAGAAATCCTCCTGAATTTTCTCTCTCCCTCTCTCTCTCTCATTTGGTTGTGGTAATTCATCATGGAATATCTAAAACATTCAAAGCTGCAGTGAAGAAATAAAGGCTTTGGAGCCTGTGTATAATTGGTTTCTGTGAGGTCCCACTATGCCTATTGAACTCTCTTGACTTTCTGTCCCTCTCAGTGGCAGAACGTGTGATAAAAGCCAAATAAAAAACCCCTCAGTACATAAAGATCGTGAGGCGAACTAAAGGACAGGGACGTTTTTGTATCTGTAGAACATTAATTGAATTAAAAGGCATGAATTGGCTTTTGTTCATTTTATCAGCTGTTCATGGTGTCCTTCTAAAAACACACTTGAGCAGATGAAAACAACAAAGAAGGCCTTTAGGACTGACAGTTCACATATCATTAGGCCATGCAGGTTTTATCGCTGGTTCCTAAACTTTTTCATGCCTTGGCAATTGTAATTTTTATTAGATTCCTTTTTTTTATTGTAATTTTTTTAATTATCTTTCTTCCAATGAATGACAATGGCTTTTGTGAAATAACATTATACAAAATTGTTTTATTAGATTACCTGCATTTCTCAGGTTAGGTTAAAGGAGCAGTATTATGTAAAACTGACATATTTTAGCTTTCCATCATGCTATAATGTTATTCCTTTATCAAAAACATACCTGAAGTGTTGCTTTGATTCTTCCATGCATGTTTGAGAAATCCTTTAATCTCCATAGCAACCAGTCAGCTGTGTAAAATGCCTAGGTGGACCTAGCTCCACCTTCGAGTCGCAGCTCCTCCTCAAAGCTGCAGTTTCCAGCTTCTGCCTCTTGCCAACAAAACACTCAGCTCCTTCAGACTAACTAGAAGCAATTAGAAAACAGCTGCTTGCTGGCAAGTAGGAAACTGCGCATCTGCTGAGATTCAGAAAGATCAGGAGTTTCTTAAAGAGACAGAGGCCCAATGTTAAGGCATCAAACTATGAAGCCAAATTTCTTTGAAGTCAATTGACATATAGCATTTTTATAAAAACGCCGTTTCTGGATTTTGCTCTAAAATGGAACTATATGCATGATTCTGCCCTTTTAAAATATAGTTAATATCCAGGCATGCTAAGAAACAGGCTCTTGTCTTTTTTTTTTCTCATAGCTGTAGATGACTGTCTGTGATGTCTTCTTTTTTTTTATTTTATTGACAATAAAGACGCGGTGGAAGCGGTGAGGCTCCTTGAGCCTGTGTGACAGCCATGTGCCTGTGGCTCCAAACACCATCTGTGACTTTGGCCAGACACTTTCCATTGCTAGCATGATCGCACAGATCAAACACACAGCCGCGCCGCGGCGACACTTCCAGTTGAGAAAATGGTCTTCTCCAGCCAACAGCTGGTTCAGTTCCTTCCTCCTCCCGAAGTGATGAAGAGGGTAAGACGGAGCCTGCCCTCTGGTTCTGCTGGAGAGCGCCGCTGAGATGAGAGAGACTCTCATTTTACTCGACACCTGCTCCCTCTGACGGCATCATGGAGTCGGTAGTTGCAGCTTCGAGCCGGCAAGCCAAACATTCTGTCTTTCCAGGAAGAAGGTCCAAACGCTGCGGTGCCTCATCCCCGGTCACTGTGTTCTGTTCTGTTAGAACTTGTAAGATTTGACTTCTAAAACCAGTGTTTGATTTACCCATGATGCAGTCTGTAGGAGTCAGTCCGAATCAGTAGATAATGACTAACTGGCTCCTTGAAATGATAATGAACCGATGACTAATATTCGGTTGTAGGCACTCGGGAATCTGCATATTGACCCCTGTATTGTGAACCGTCTCTGATGCATCCTGACTCAGATGTGAAAATAAACTGGAGCTGATTAGTACAACATTTTTATGACTTGTACTGCTGCCGCACACAACAGATTACAGGTCTGCGCCACATCATTTCAAACTCAAACGCATTTCATCACGGAAATGATCTGACTTACTTTGTACCAACAGTCAGGCTGTGTTAGAGATGTAGAAATTAAACAAGAAATGCAACTAAAGTCACACATGAACACATTTGTTCATGTAATAATTAATTTAAAAAATCATCATCCTCTAACCACTTCCTGTTGTCTTCTTTGTCTTTTCTGCCAGTATTAATATCTGGTTGTTGATCACATGACTTGTACGATATGAAAAATGTCTCTATAACAGTTTTAGTGAAATTTCAATGCAACAACAACAAAAAGACCCACCTCATTCCAGAGCAAAAACTCTAGCAATAAATGTTAGTTTGTTTTTAATTATTGTATTTCAATTAAGCAGATTTATTTTCCCGGAATTAAAATTTGCACAATTTCAAGGTCAACTGAAACACAGTAGCAGAGGAAAATCCTCGGTTTCAATACTTGTTAGTTTTCTGCTTGTCTGCCAAAAACGTTAGAAAGTGCAAACATTGCATTTTCTGTAAAACTCATAGGCCCAAGTCATGTGAGTTGTATTATTTTAAGATTTCTATGAATATAAACAATATTTAAGAATTTGAAAATTATAAAGTTAGTCAATTTCTTTGGAAACATGAAAACTCACTTTGTATCACACCTACACATACAGGCTGGTGTGTAGGACCACCTAATAATGTTCTGTAATTTGCTTTAGTAAAATAATTTTCCTGGTCACCAAAACTGACTCCAACCCCCCTGGGGCCCTGCCCACATGCTTGTAAATCTGGCCCTGGCTGTGACTTTTTTCAATGAAAGCAAAATTTGCATTCATATAAAATGTCATGTACGTTAACTTAGCATGCATGGACGTGTCAATATACAAAGTAGATCTTGCCTAATTGCTCTGCCGGCCTGTAGGAGGACTGGAGGGTCTGTCTTTGTTAAAGCAGGTCAAACTCCACAGAGTTGGACTTTCTGCTTTTCAATCTCCTGTTCTGATGGGGGGTCTTCCTAAAATTACCAGGGTTGGCTCTGATTGACTGTTGCACCAAACTCTCATCTGGTTCAATTCTCTGTTTCAGAGAAGAGTTGAGATCCAGTCCAGCTTCAGGAAGGAAATGTGAAGATTAACAGCTTCTCTTTTCCTCTGGAGAGTGTTTGACAGTTCCATAAGCTGCTGCTGGGAGCCAGTTTATGAAGTTACAGCAGCAGCCGGAGCTCAGTGAGGTTTTCACATCCAGGAATCAGTATGCCAACAATTTTTTTTCACAGAGCCCAATATTTTGGGCTTTTGGCCAGCAAAGGTTCTGAACAAAGAGAAAAGTATTTCCTAGCTTCTACAGCTGGATGGTAAATCTTGATGACTTGAAACCCTTTACCTTGAAAGTTGTTCCTTCTAATAAAGGACTGAGAAAAACCTAAGTGTAGTTTCCTTATGGACACGTTGCATATTATTGTTTACATCTGGAAACTTCGTGCATGCGCACAATGCTGTAGAACAAAAAGATGATTCTTTTATTTGCTATCCAAAGCTGCGCTGCTGCAGTGGACCAGTTCCACTGACAAAGTGAAGAGATTAGATATTATTAATTTGGCGCAGTGCGCCACAGCAAAGGGGAAGAATCATGCAGGAAAACCATTTAAGAACAATCCAAAACCACTCCGATTCTTCTTTTTTCTCACTCTCTGGGTCGGCTATGCTACACACAGACACGTTGCCGTAGCAACTGACTGACAACAGCATTCAACACCAATAAACATGCAAACATTCAGCCTGTTACAGTATTATGTTTTCAGGCTCTGTTTATTTTGCGATTATTAATAAGTGATGTCTGAACACAGCAGTGGTTGATTAGGATGATCTGTCAGAGTTGGCATGTGGATCGCCTTTATAAATGATTTTTTAACTGAACCTAACCACCAAATTCCACAGCACGTCTACATGTTGAGGTTGTTAAAGTCAAGCTAGCGCAACAGACCTACCTCACTCTCCCCTGCTATTTATTTTTTAAGTCAGACTTTTTCCTGACCTTGCTACCTAGTTGTCGTAGTGTTGACATTTAGCAGCAAAGCATCTCTAGTTCTTTTACATATCCTGTGTACAATGAAGATACAGAATGTGATACACCATAAAGTGGGAGAATTTAATTATCACTTGGTGATAGTCCAGAAAATCTATTTAAGAGAATATACGCCACCACACAGAAATTAATAGTATTGCAATTAATTACATATATGGGTTTTAAAAAAAAAAAATTAAAAAAAAAGGGTAACGAAGGTTCGGGCAACGTCTCACCAGGAGACCGGAATTGAGGAGCCCCGCCCCTCGCTCTTCAGACAGAGTTTGGGGAAGAAGACGGCGGTTGTCCTTTCTTTCTCTCACTGACTGTTCGTCATTACAGGCTCTCCAAGATCAAGGGAAAGCAGAAAGTCTTCAGAAGAAGAAAAAAAACGGAAAAACAAAACAAAACATCATTTGTTATATTTGTCACTATAAGTAGAGACGTGTAACAAGAACATGGTCTAGTGTAATCACTTTAATCCACATGTAATCCAAAAAATTAAACCATTCTAGTTTATGCTAAGCCATTGTTTTTATTATGTAGCCTGGCCCAGAATGTGAGTGCGGCGACAAGAGAGGGCGACGGGGTGCAGCAGAGCTCTGAAAGACTCTATCATTTTTACAAGTAGGGGTGAATCACATCTTACGAGATTGGGTTAGACGAGAAAATATTTTCAGGGACCCAATTTGATTTCCTGTCTTCATTTGGAATGTTATTGAGGCGTCCTGTTATTATGTCAAACCCCACAGGTACTTCGCACACGGCTCTCCTAATAAGAGCCTGCTGCTCTCATTAGGAGGCGGCTCAGTGGAAATGAGCGTTCATTAATGTGGCATCCCAGCAGCCGGTGTCCACTCCGGTGTCACCCCTTACCGCTTTGTCTGTGGGGAAAACAAACAGGCGGTCCGCCGGAAAGATCAGCACCGGGGAGCCGGCCCATAAATCCCACGGCTCTCCAACCCCACCAAGACACGCTGAGCGAAGGGTTAAAAGGATCTGCTGTCATTTCCCCATATGCTGATGGGAGCAGCAGGGGATGTTTTCATTAGCAAGCCTTTTATCTAACTCCTCAAACACTATTAATGAGGGCCTGTCATGTTACGCAGTATAAATAATGGCAAACAAGGTCTCGCCGGATGGCACATTCATGCTGACAGTGGTGCAGCTCTTCAAATTAATTGTGTAATTCATAAAAATGACTCGTGTCTTCATGTGCAACCCTGTTGCCAAAAGATGTGGAAGTCTCGAAAGAGAAACAAATCACAGCCGTCCTTTAAAAATTTAGGCCATACAAGGTTGGAGAAGAGAACATCTGTAGAGTTGATGTTACGTTGGCTGAGAGATGGTTTTTCACAGAGTTAGGATGTTTTTCAGTTTTAGCTTTAACTGACTGCAGGTCTTTAATGCTCGCTTCGCAGGACGCGATTTTAAAAATACCAGACAGTTTTCAAAATTTGAGACCCCCACACACATGACAATTAAAAATGTTTGATCGTACAGTCTGTGGTGTCAAGTCACGGGAGCAACAAACACAAACTAATTTCACTCACCAACATTCAGATGCCAGACGGGAAATCTCATAAAACCTCTTAAGACCAAATGTGAGCTGGGTGTAAATAAAGATGACTGACTGGGAAGAACCCAGGGCTATAGTTTGTGGATTATGTTTAACAGAGAAAAAAGCAATATAAAGATATCTTCAATGTCCATGGGACTTTCTGGTGTACCATGGCAGCTGTTTGATTTTTTTCTTTATTTAGAAATCAATGTTTCCGTAACCTTGCTTTCTGATTGGTCACATTAAACAGGCTCTCATTTTACCTTTGTAAACACCACACCTGTGATGTCATGCTAAAGCAAACAAAGAATAGTCCAAAAAGTGTCACTATAGCGTCTTCCCAGTCAGCCACGTTTGTTTACTCTCAGCTTACATTTGGTCTCGAGAGACACTGTGACATTTCCCATCTTAAATCTGAATGCTGGTGAGTGAAGTCGGTTGATGTGTGGCTTCGCTAAGACCAAACCTGTAATTCCTAACTTTTTTTTATTGTCATGTGCGTGCTCTCTTCAGTTTTGAAAATTGTCCAACAACTTAACAATCTTGACGTGCGAACCAAGCAGAACAGTACAAAACACAGAATCAAAGTTCTGGGCTTCCTGATTTTCATGTGCCCCTCCTACCAACCCAGCAACAGATGCCTGGTTAAAAAAAAACAAAAAACTTTCCTTAAAGCTGATGGCAAATTGTCATATGCAATGCCATTTTGAAAAACGTCTAATAGATGAAGCTTGTTCTCACTTTAACTGATGAGATTCACAAGCGCCCTAAATATAAAGATGTTGGTACGCTCCGTCAACGTTTGTTCTCTGTTAGCCTTGTTGATGAAAACATCAACTGACCATCTGGGAGTAAATATTCTACAAGCTTCCCCGACCACATCAAATAATTATTGCCTGAATTAATCAAGGCACATTAATTAATAACCAAATTATCACTTTCATTTTCAAGCATTCCCCATCCCGAGGGGAGTAAAACCATCTGCGTAAAGCTTTATAAGATCCAATGATGTTATTATTGCTGTACAGAAAAGAGGCAGGTGAGTTGGAGACAAAGTTAAATATGCTTTGCTAAGGTAAAATATTCTTGGATATTGTTTACACATGTTCAGTTAGTACAACTGTGTCAGTGCCGAGTCTTTATCTGACAGTCGCTGTCTCAGGTGTTGCACAGCAGCAATGATCCCCCGGGTTGCAGAAACAATCAGCATCAATGACGGATCTGACATTGATCCAGTCAGATGCAGTTTGTACGCGGAAAAATCCGACTGAACGACAGCTGCAGGAGAAGCAGGAAGGCAAGACGGGTTAAGATGTGGCAGTCTGGATGGGATTCACAAACCAAGTTCACCAACAGAATTAGTGAAAACATCAGCTGCGGTTTGAACACAGTGAGGGGGGATAAAAAAAAAGAAAAACCTTCACCTTGTGGGCCACCTTGAACCAACTGACATAACAATCATGGTTTCAAAGTCTGTCTCAGAGAAAGAATTTCAAAAAGTTTCCTCAACCCAGGCATTGATTTCTTCTACCGAACAGATCTGCCTGGAATATCAAAACCCTTAGTTCTTTTCTGTGCACAAACTTCCTTTAAATTGTGCAATGCTTGTTGACACAGGCAGTCCTACAGTAAGAATTTTTCTTCTAAAAGATTTAGCCTGCTATAAATGATTCACACAATGAAGGTCTGCCTTGGATTCCTTCTCTTGTTTTTAGCCATCAGTTAGCTGACCCAGCTGGGTATTGCAAGGACTTCAGTGACGTGTTTACCAGATCATGAAAGACTGGAGAAGCAAATAAAGACATAACATCTGGGACCGCCTGGTCTGACATGTTTTAGAAAACTGTTTTTTATCATTAAATGGGCATTTGGCTTCTAAATTACTGTTTTTGTGACAACACTGGTTGTGAACAGGTTGTAATATTATTGGGGTAAAGGAAAAATCACAAAGTTTTGAAGTCTTGAATTCTCAATGCTGTCTTGATCTACCCCAAACATTGGATTGGTGTCCTGGTTGAGGTGTTGTCTATGATCAGTATCGGAGTCACTGCTTTCAGTGTCCTGTTTGGGATTTAATGTGAGCCTCACATTAGTCAAATGGTCATCCCTACTTTTATGTCCATAGGGTCCAGAAGAAACCTTCCTCTTCGGCTCATCCTGAGGGAATCCTAAGGCATTACCAGGTCAGATGGGATACATTTTCCTTCAGTTGGATTCTGGGTCTGACCTGCTGTACAGAATCAGTCTAATTAGTAAATTAGTAGTCCTGACATTTTTGCACTGAACTGCCACACTGAGTCTGAAATGATCAATGACTTCAGTAGAACGCTGAGTATTTTTGTGTCGTACCATCGATTTGGATCTTTAATTTGACAGTTATTTTAGAAACCATTAATACCATTAAACTATTAAAGTCATAGCAGTTCCTTCCTTGAACCTCACTGAACAACTTTTGCTGCTCATGAAGCATCTTCCCCCTTTGCCCTCTGCAGAAAACCAGCCCTGCGTCCAAATAGAGCTGTAGAAACGTGTGAATCCTCAGCTTAAAGAACAAAAGAAAAGGCCAAGTTCAAGTGAGACAAAGAGTCGACGAGCTTAGAGCCGTCAATCCCCGGCATCTTCAGTACCTCCGCAGGGCCGCTCTCATGGGATCAAGCGCAAAGTTAGAAATGAGGCGAAGGAACTTTTCCAGCCCGACGCAGCGGCCCCAGCACGCTCCGCCGCCGACCCGCTCGGCTCTGGGAGCCAAGTTTTAAAGAGAGAGGTTTAGGCGGGGTTGTGTGGGTGGGTAGGTGGGGCGCCAGAGAACTTTCCCTGAACTCTTCCTGGCTTTACGTCTCATACTTTCATCTCAGGTCACTGTCAGAGGAGGATTTATCTTGTTAAAAGCCGCCTGGAGATGAAACGGGGGGGCACTGCTGTAGAACACCGAGGGCCCGGCTCTCGGCGCTGCCTGTTCTCCTTCAGACTCGTCAGAGTCATGTTCTCGTTTGAGCTAAATGTGGGTCGTTTAGTCCTGGTTACAGTAACCCCCGCCGCCTCCACCTGATTAATTAACTTGTGACTGAAAATCCTATAAAGCATGAACGTGTGGGGAACAAAATGGATTGTGCGCAGAGGAAAAGGAGCACTGTGAATATCTAATTTCATATTTTATTCTTTTTAATTGAATAAGTAAAATAAAAAAGGGGGGTTCCACCGGGGGACCGGGAATAACCGACTCTTTTATGAGCGCCAGAAAGCAGCCAGTCGTATTAGAGGAAAAATATGTCAAGCCGGGCCTTGATGAATATGAAGGCATACCTAGATGACATGTTTGGATCAGTCGGATGAAGACAGATTCAGGAAACAAAGCCACTGACAAAACTGACAAAAGACACATTTGTTCAGTTCTGATGAGGCGCCAGAAAGCTGACAGTCATTGAAATTACTTGCTTTCACGCAAAAAAAAACCCTGTTTTCTCTCCCGAGCGTTATTTGGCCATTGTCAGTTTTCTCGCGGCATTGTTGCTGCAGGCTCAGTTTAATGATAGCAAATTCATCCCAGGCGCCGAGATCATAAAATTGAAGCGGCGAAGTGACACAATGGCTAAGCACAAGACCGTCAAAGGGCCTCCTCTCTTTGTGCTTCTCTCTGCTGGACGCAGGTAACTTTCAGAACACAGATGGCTCACTCCAATTATGGCCGCCGTCCATTTATCTGATTTGTTGTAGTAGATGTAGAGGATTTAATTTGCTGGTCCCTTTTTTTTTTTGACAGAATTCAGCCAATTTTCAGCTTTACAATAGACTCCAAACTTTGAGTCAGCGGCAGACAAAGAGGAGAGGCAGCTTTGAGGGGAGAAATGATTTCTACGGATGTTACGTAACGCCAGATGCCTCGGTGCTCATTGTGTCTAAATCTCACTGGGGCGTAATGCAAAGCCGCTCGCATCTCCAGAAGTGGAGCCTTGACAGATTTTCTTCTTGGTGAAGATATAAACTGCAGCGAAACATTAACAGAGGAGGTGCTAAGCCTGCTGTGCGTCTGTCAGCTAATTGTGTTCTCCACATCAGGACATCCTGTGCATTTCCTACTTCAGTGCAATTCAAGTTCAAAAATACTTCATTTAACCCAAAGGGAAATGAAATGTGATCGTAACTCATTTCATCAAAGAGTTGGTGTGAGCAGGAAGGACCTCCAGTAGCAGTCAGTCTCACAGTGAATCTGAGAAGGCCTCTGACTGAAGTCTGTCATGGCATGCTAAATGCTAACAGTCTACCCAAGGGCAGCAGATGTTCCACAGTAACGTGCTAGATGACACCATCAGTTGTTAGCTAGCTCTGCTAATCTGCCTCATTTGCTTTTGCAGCTCCTCTTTGAATCACACTGAAGCTACATCAGGCATCATTTGAGTCTGTGAGATGCTAATTAGATGTTCCCAATTGTAAAAACAATACTTTGTTGTCATGGTTGCCATGCCGATTTATGTTTTCGCATCTGCCTGAATAATAACCAGAATTGAGTCTGGTTAAAAAAAAGAAGAAAAAGCATTCATGTGTGACTAAAACCACCGTAGGTATGTCTAAAATACATTTAATAAGCTCTGGTTGATTTTTGCTGGGTGTATTTTTACTGCTGTGAACAACACTCTGAGCTCTGCTGCAAATAACATACAATCCTCTTCAACAGAGGTTCTGGTGGTTCTGAGAAGTGAGGAGATCCGTCACAAAGAAGCAAGAAGTTAAAATGTTCCATTTAGAATGAGAGTGAGTTCTTCTCACCTGTCTTCTTTATTGTCCGTGTGTAATCCAACACGGCGCTGAGAGGGGTGCGTTACAGAGCCTGGGGAAAAACACAAAAACAGGCGCGATCCATCTTGGTCCTAATTAGGGAACGCTCAGCTTTATTGGCACGAGATGGACCGGATAGCGTCGGCTCGGGTCGGCGCACGTGCTCAGGGATCCGTTGCACATCAAATTTCCCATAACTGAATATAGCGATGACACCCGGAGGACAGAGAACAAAAACTCCTGGATGCAACAGTGATCCGTCACTGTGAGACCCAGAAAACGGACGGAAATTTGCTGAGGTTGCAGCACTAACCATTTCAGCTCATTTAAATATTTATTATCCAGATTGCTGATTGTGGTAATTATTGTGTGGTGAATTCGTTTCCAGCCTGTTATGCTGGTCTGGGGAAATCAATCCACCTGTTATTTAGATACAGAATGTTGCTTATGCTGACCTGCAGGGCGACGCAGTGGACAAGCAGGTGGAAACAGTAGATCTGGTTCAGAGCTACAACCACAGCACAGTTCATTTATACAGCGCCTGTTCAAAGAAAGAAACTGTGCCGTAACTTGTCAAACCATAAGTCACTACTTTTTAACACGTTTTGAACAGTGTGGCAACAACGACACAGCTAATACATGGATTAATTTGCGAAGAAAGTGACGAAGAGAAACTGAGGAAGTGTGTGACGAAGTAACTCTGAGATCAGTATATTTTATAAATGATATGTATAAAAAAAAGTCAATCTGGAACATGATGTAGTAGTTATGCCGAGCCAATAAGTGGCGCTGTAACACCACCAGAGAACAACAAACACACAAAAAGAAAGGTGTCGTGTTTATTTGGCGGCATAGAGAAAGAAAAGGAGCTTCGATGTCTTAGCTTTAAAAATATGCATGAACACAGAAACATAAAACTGCTGCTCTGGAACGTATCCGCTCTGCGACCCGGTTTCAGAAATTACAGTTTCTGGTTTCTGAGGACGCCGAATCTGTGAGGATGCATATCATACTTGACAAAAATAAACTTTTCCAGACACACTTACAATTGTTTCCATGTGGATGTAGCTGTAATGCGCAGGAGAACGATGAAGATTGTGATCAACGACTTTTCCTGATACTTTACTGTATTTAGGCTACGTTCACTGCAGCACAGCTGCACCCACAACTACATGCTAGTCATATTCACCGTACCCTACACAACGCATACAAATTGAAAGGCTGCTTCCAGGAACTTCTTGGAGCAACTGCATCCACCAAACATTTCCCATCAAGACGGAACCCAGTGGCCCAGGAGGGACCTGATTACCATCCATGTTTACTTGTGCAAACACTGAGCACACTCTGTGACGTCACTGCGCCCTCTACTGTGGATACGTGACACTTTCAGATTGTCCCGATCACACAGGAGATCACATACAAGTTGCATGTATTTGAAAATATGAACAACCACCAAAAAAATAAAGAAAAGAAAAGAGGGTTTCACCAAAAATCGGAATTGAGCATTAAAGACCTGCAGTGTGAACGTAGCCTTTGTGTTTTGTTACACAGTCATGTTGCAGATCCTGTTTAGAAAAAACATTAACAGTATGTTTGTGTGCTTTATGTATTTCATTAAAAGTTAATAAAAAGCTATTTCTATAAACACCTTATGTTTCAATTTGGATACCGTCAACCTTTACACAAATGAAACTTTTTTTTTTAAGTTAGTGGGCTGACACCTTCAGGTGTGCTCAGTAGTCCGGAAATTATGGTATAAAGGTACCACATAAAAAATATATATATATAAGAAAGAGCTTGATTTCTCACATAATCAACAAATGAAACCATGTTCACATCTTATTTAACCAGCTTTACATGCTTAAAAACCTCTACTACGTCATTTGAATGTGATTTATTTTTCCGTCCTTTATTGTTACTCAGTATTATGTAAGTGAAATATCCATTCTCCTGTGGCTAAGGGAACACTTTATTTCTTTAACAGCCAACAGTGCTGAGGGTAACAAATACAATCAATCCCATGGGAGGAGCTGAGGATGTGTTCCTGTTTAGTCAGGATGGATGGACTACATTGGATTATTTAAAGAGGGCCTCAGCTCACTCGCTCCCCAAAGCCCTTAGTGCCACTTAACTCCAGCAGATTCACAGTGTCACAGTCCTCCCTTAAATGAATATGTGATTTACAACGTCTTCCCACGTACAGATCTCACATTACACAGAATGTACATGTCTGGATGAGGCACTCCAGAGCGGGTTTTAGTGGGAGACCCAAGTGAGATATTGTTTTTCTCTGCTCTGGGAAGCCGACTGATTAAAAAAAATGTCATATCTTCGTCATAAAGGGAGGCTCTAGCCGTGATCCAGGGAGTCCATTTGGATCTTGGCTCACAGTTTTACAGGCGCTGGGCCAGATGATTTTAAAGGACTTTCAACAAATCTGAATGTGCGGTTACAGTGTGGATCTGATTTGGCTTCATAACAGAGTCGGACATTTTAAAATTACGAGATTTCAAATGAGTGATGTGGCATATTAAGTTTTCAAAAGGAAACTTCTGAAGTGTGGTTCTGGTAAAAGTTTTAAAGTTCATATTTCACCAGCAGTAAATAACTATTTACGATGTCGACTCTTGGACTTGGAGGCTGTATCATGTATGGAGTAGCTGGATGTAAAGCAGGAACCTAAACGGTAAACAATAAAAAACGGCTAAAATTAGGATAGAAATGGACAAGAGGCCATCTTTAAACAATTCCATTCTCAAAAATGACAGCTGTTTATACAAATAACTGTATGAAACGCGTCCTGAGGACACAACGTGTGAAGGGTTTCCAGGCAGAGCAGTGACGGACAGGAGGAAACTTTAATCTCAGACAAACTCAAGTTCCTCTTCACCCACAAAATCGACTCTGGACCTAAACTTACTTTCTAAAGACAGAAGACTTGACTTGAACTCCAGTCAAAGTCATTGCCTGGAGTTAGACTTGCCTTTGAATAACACAAGGGGGTAAAAAAAGAAGACTTTGGACATGAGTTATACTCGCTCTCTAAAGACTAAGCCAATGAAGTCTCCATTGGTCTCTGCCAATCTTGGACTAGCGATCTGAGACCAGCTAATCTGGATATATGTAGAACTATCTACTGGAGGTAAGTAGATTATAATGATTTAGTAGATCCCATTTATGACTGATCCCATTGAACAGACTTTGGTTTCAATTTAACATGTAGAACTGTTAGAGGTCTGCCAGCTAACCGGCAATGAATCTGTTTTCTTGCCTGCAAGACACGTTTAAACGGAGTGAGAGTTGTGTTGGGGAAGAAGAGAAAACAAGCGGTGCCTGCAGGATTTTTTGTCAGATGCCACGATTGCCTCCGTCTGACATGAACCTTCTCTTTTCCCAACCAAAGGCATCCTCTAGCTAAATGCTTTCTGTGCTAGTCAAACAGCCACGACACGGCTTGCCTTGCGTGCCAGGAGAGTTTGACATTTCCAGGGAGTTGGCATCTGAGTCGATTCAGCTGAGCTGGAGGAATCCCACTTTAAATCTCTGCTTACTTTCCAGAGAATCAAATGAAGTAAAAGCCAGGCAGTTCTCTCCTTCCTAGTTTTTTTTTTTGTCTTATTAACTCCGTCCTTACGAGAGCAGATCAAAGACATATTCTCATCTTACCATATGCTGTATAGTTTCATAATCCAAAGAGACTTTTGTAATTACACAGTCCACCAGGGGAATAAAGTTTATCGATTCTCTGGGAAGAGAAATTTCATTATGCAGACCTGCTGTAAACCACTGATGCTATCAGCATCTTCACTTGTTTCATTTAATCATTTTACACAACAAAAGACAATTTTGGACTCAGCCTAGAGGAATAAATGGTATGGAAATGTGGATGTTAATCGCATTGAACATATTCTTACAGAACTTTACGGGTGGGAGTAAAGCAGAGAATGTGACCTGCCAGGCGTGCGACATACGGGGAACGTTTCATCTGATCGCATCATTTCTTTTCTTTTCTTCCCCAGCAGCACACAGACGACTCTGTGACATTTCCGCGTATGCTTGAAATATATACTTAATGAATGTTGCCGTTTCTTTTTTTCCACAGATGTGCCTCGCTTCCAGCAATAGCAAACTCTCTGATGCAATCATCAAGCCATCAACTGGCAAACAAAACACTCTCTCCAGGTGAAGTATTTGTGCATTTCTGCAGGAATAATAAAAACTGCGGCCGCTACAAGAACTGTAGCATTCTCTCTGATTCTGTAGAAAAGCCTTCAGATGTTACAGCAACTCATGTCAGGCCCACAACAGCTTCCATCAAACACTCATGTTTTAAAATGCTAAATCCAATAGAGAATCTTTGGCAAGATTATGTATATGTACATAAACATCCATTAATATCCAAATTAGCTCAAGAGGAAACTCAGAGAAGCTGTGTACGGCCATGATACACTTTTATTTTTATTTTTTTATTATTGTGATGAACAATAACATTGTTGTTATGAGACCAAAGTACCTGACTGAAGACTTTTGTCATCCAGTTTTTGGTGGAAAGAGAAAAACAATAAACCACTCTTACTGTGATCTGTACGTCATATGCAAGCAAAAAATAATAATAAACCGAAACGAGTCAATGGGATATACTATTCCTTATGCCAATCTTAACTCTGAGGCAAAATAAATGAAACTGTACTCACCATATTGCACTGTTTGAATGCCTTTTAGAGCCTGATGCTGTTTAATAATCATAGGATTGAGCGTCGTCGGGGCCAGGTTGCCATGGTAATGTGTGCGGCTCTCCATTCTTCAGCAACGTTCTCTCCACTGCTCACATGGATCACTGAGAAGGTGGAATCTGCTTACATTTCTTGTTGTGATCAGCAGCTGCTCCTCTGGATCCCGCCCGCAATTTTTGGCATTGCTTTGGTGTGGAAAGTTGATCTTTCTTAAATGCATCTTCTGCAATAAAAACAAACGTGCACCCTCTTGTAAAAGAGAGTGGTGACCTCATGCTGTCTCCTCTGTGCTGTGACGGCTCGGTGCTTTTTGGAGGACGAGTTTATTACACAGACAGTAAAAAGACAAAAGCTTTTAGCTACACAACCATTGTTTATTACTAATGTCATCACTTACACAGACTAAAGAAGTGTCAGCGATAGTCACTTAAAGGTCATTAGCAAATCATACTTTAGTCACTAGTTAGAAACAGTTTGGGAAACACTTTCATCATCCAAATGTTTGTCATTTACATTCATCTTACCAAAGAAACTGAACTTGAAAGCAGCAATACAGTTTGAAGGGGGAAGGCTTAGAAACTTAAAGAAGAAGAAATAGATTGTAAATGGATTTAATTCCCTTTAATTCTACGTTTGATCTGTACCTTGCCTGGGCCTGGGCTAAGCCCTTGAGTCTTTGAGTCCATAGAGTATCTGGTTGAGTATTGCATGTCATGGATGGATAATCAAATTTTATTTATTTGAAAATCGTACTAACTATTTGCTCCCCCAAGTTTCCTAACTGCAATTTGTCAGAGAAAAAAACCGTAGTCGACCGATTAATGTGTTAGTTTGTACGACACACTGATCCGTTGGTCGCCCAATGAAACAGCTGCTGTGTAAGACCGCTTGTAAAGGTGGCGCTACTCAAGAAGATGAACATGTAGGCGAAGTTCACTGCAGTATTCCACTACAAGCAGTACGATATCAGAGAACTGGTCCTGCCGTCCAGTAAGGCTAATCATACGGAGTCCTTAAAAAAGGCAGAGCGGGGAGATCGGTACGCCTCACGTTGACATCCATCAAGTTCATGAGGATTCCTTCAGAAGTCTTGAAAGATTATCTCTAGTCCAGAATAAAGGATGTCTCTATTTACAGCAAAGTCCTTCATATTAGTCTTTGTCTCCTTTCATGATCCTCCAGACCATAAAGGGGCGTTCACCTGCAATGGGAGAAAACAGAGAGGAACTCAGAACAATGGAAACAACACCAACATCAAGTCATCATAAGCTGCATTTCCATTTCAAATGTGTGCAACGTCAAAAAGACACAATTTTGCAAATAAAAAAAGAATTGAAAGAAAAATCACAAATGTGAATAAGTCATTTAAAATCATGGCATTAACAGATATAAACAGTTTCATAAGATATATTTATAATTCTACCACGGCGCTGCCACTCGTCAGATGTAGGCGTCTTTTATTCAGGCGTTGCAACAACAATCAAAAGTTGAGTTTGTTATTCCAACATGTTGAATCCATGGATCTTCTGTAAAATTGCAGACTACAATTTCCCCAAAATGCTGCACATGTAGCCACTCCCAGGTAGGCGGGGCTTGTGGACATGTGTCCACACCTGATAGGTCATTTTTAGTGACTTGTAACATGAACAAGTGTGTTCACATGTCATTTGTAATTGCATTTCTTCTTTCACAGCAGTTGTGAAATTATTTTTTTAAACAGTAGCAGAATATATATAAAAAAGTATTGCACATATTTGTAATGATACGTTAACACTGAGTTTAGTTGGATCTGCAGTTTTAACTGCAGCGAAAAATCCATTCTACAAAGTATTGGACTCAGAGGCTGAAAACAAATACCTGCCACATTTTTCAGAAGCTTATTTGGAAAAAAACATTGAAAAACATTTAGTTTTTACTATGTAAGTATATACCACTTTACTGTTGGTCTATCACATAAAATTCCCAATAAAATCCACTTATGTTTAGTGGTTGTACTGAGAAAACTAGAAGTCTGAGGAAGATAAGAATCGTTGCAAAGTGCGGTCAGTGGTCAACCTATTAAAGCAACACAAAATCTCTACAGATGTCTTATATAACAATAAAATACAACTCCTATTTCAAAAAGTGACATAAAGAAAATGAGTATACCTACACAGTGATGTGTGTGTACCTATTAGATCCTCTCATTCTGTTTAGCATAAAAGCGGAGTGCTGGGTTTGCATTAACATCTCAGACCCTTCACTCGTAGTTCGGTGCTGTCAGATACTTGGGAAGACCTCCATTCTCCTTGAGATTAAATTGCCTGTCATGAAGCTCGGTGGCTGACTGGCAGCTCCTCTGCTCCTATAAAAGTACATTCTGGAAAAGACTCTTGAAGAGCACAACGTAACAACCTTCATAACAACGTCCGCTATCTATTCCAGTCGGCTGTCAAAGGACATGTGGGTTTGACGGACCGCGGGAAGCCATCGCCGGACTTGCGAGGCGCTGTTATTGATGGTGAACTTTTGATACGAAACAGACAACTGTGACAACCCGGTTAGATTAATTCTCAAATGGGTTGTTTGACCAAGGCTGAGTGTGTAATGTCATTTAAATCACCTCCAATTAGGGGTGAGGGGAAAACAGGCAAAGAACCATCAGGACGTTTCGAGGAAAACCAGGGTAATGCAGTTTCCAAACAGGTACGGCTGCAATAAATTCTCCCCTTCACAGAGTCATTTACATTCTGAGCTGCCATGGTGATTAATGTGGTACTAATTTGAGAATAATTTCGGGTTGAAAAGACAAAGAGCTAAGCTGCTTCTTGTCAGAAGCGAGAATGTCTCCGGAGATCGATCTATAGCCTGTCTCACTTCAAGGAGGAGGGGGATAAAAAATCATTAACGGCGTTCTGAGTAAGTGTCTGAAACAAAGCTAAAAATACAGGAAGGAAAAACCAAGTCCTCCCTAGGTGTTAGGTTTGTTTAATTGGTGGATGACAAGTGCTAATTTAACCAGCAAAGCATTCATTTCCATTCGGCGCCTGAAGTGAGCATGGCTGAGAGATTTAACACAGCAGGTGCGGGGCTTGTGTTTCTGTAATTCAGCTGTGTAATTGGCACACCGCCGCGTCCTTCTCAGCAATATGCTTTGTGTTAGGACTACTATGACTGGGCTTTTCATCATATGGCAAGAATTCACCCGTGAAATCAGCAAAAACACAGCAGAGAGAATGCAGAGCCAACTTTCGGCATTTGTTATGTTTTAGGATTTGGACAAAACGGCAATTTCTGCCACAGGTCAACACTGCTCTTAGAGAAAATGTACCAGTGAGATAGTGCTTTTAATTCCCTTTAATCAAACTGTTAGTAATATTTTAAAGTAATTTGCTTGATTAAAAAGAGTCTAAAAAATAAAAAGCGTACTCACAATTTTTAAGTGTAAGCACAAATCATAATATAATCAATATGTCCGCCGATAATATCAAAGGTGAATACAGCTAATTTATTTGTCCTTCTGGGAATAAATTAGTGAGCAATTATGGTAGTGCAAAACGTCTGTTGTTGAATGTTACAACCAGACTCAAGTAAATAAAAAGGAAACGTAGCTTACTGAGCAGAGGAAAATAATCAGGAAGTAAACGGAAACCAGACAGGAAAAATAGCCATTATGTCCTCAATTAGTTTCAATTAAAAGACCTAATGGCTAAAATTTTTAGTCAGAATCTTGGCTAAAAAAGGTAATGGTCAATAGATCTGAAAAACTGATCATTTGAATGAAACACGTTCAAGTGGATGTTAGCTAACTTGTACTAGCTTAGTGCTGTGCTGTTTCCTTGCATGTAAGCAAAAACATTTTCAAAAAGCCTTTTCTTCTTTTTTATAAAGTCCAAATTATAGAGATGCTTAATACTTGGTTGACCAACAGAAAACAGTATTTATTATGTCAGCAATTAAATATGGCTTTAACGTTAATTTCACACAGAAGCAGTAAAAATTCGTCTTCTTGTTTTAGGGCTAACATCAAGGCCTCTACAATGGTTACTAAAAACAGATTTTAGATGCAGTTGAATCCTATGGTTTCCTTGTGGAATACATTGCAGATTTTGCTAAACATCAAACCAAACACTTCAGTTATTCTCCTCATGATATCTCAGAACAAACTGCTGCGGCGTTCATAGTGGAAGTCGCTAATAATTAATCATTTTTATAGGACATATAACTGACGTAAATAAACATAAGACTTCTAAAAAAATGATGGCACTTGGCGAAATATAATGTTTCAATTGTTGACTGTGTGGTGTCTTCTGTGACTTTGTATTTTTGTGTTTTTACGACATGAAGCACTTTGAACTGCCCTGTTGCTGAAATGTGCTATACAAATAAACTTGACTTCAGGATTTTTAATACTGCATTTGCCTGTGTGTGCTTTCTTTTCTCCCTTTCATCCCTCAAGTTCTAAGCAATACCGACAGCGCAGGTTAAATTTGTCACCTTTGTGGATTTCTGTATTTATCCGTGGAAAAGAAACTCTTCAATCTGTCACCTCTTGCCTCCATTTGAGGCTTCAAACGTAGAAAAATTCCCATCACGTCTGAAATCCGCGCTGCGCCCCAGGCTTTCTAATAGCCAGTCTCTGCTTTGCCAAACACGCTGAATTCGCTGAGTTTTTCCAACGGGGTGTGATTGATACAGACTCATGAAGATGAGTACAGCTGGGAGACCCAGCTCTATGTTGTCTTGATTTTTTTTTTTCCTGTTCTCGTTTTTATTATTATTTTCCAGAAGCGCCGCAGAGGTGACGAACAAAGTGTGACCTCCTGCTGTTTCAAGATTTGAGCGAGAGGAGTGTTGTCTCTCTAACTGAGTTCAAAGGTGTGTGACTTGGATGTTGGAGGTAATGACGGAGCTTTGAACAGGTCGCTGTGGTGTGTTTGGATCATGTACCTCCTCTGCTCCCTTATCCCTCTTGTAGCTCCGCTGTTGGGAATTGTGCCTAAATCATACAATCTGACAACGGGGGATCAGAAGTTGCATTAATGATTCATCGTGGGAATTTTCTGGTTTTTTTAACACGGAACGCAGGGCTACAGGGAATCTGAACAAGGAGCATCTTAAGCATGATAAATAAGGTATATCAAATATTACAATGAAAAAGATAATAATAAGAAGAGTAGATGAGGAAAACAAATTCACCTGGGCTTTGTAGTGGAGCGTCTGACGTTACCAAAGCTGGTCTCTGTCCGCAGAAATCTTTCCAGAGATCCAGATAAAATAATAATAAAAGAAACACAAAAGACATGTTTAGTGTTAAAAATAGTCTTGCGAGATTTGATAATAATAGAAATATGTTCCAGGGCATTGGGGATGTTCTCCAAACCCTGATGACTAAAAGAAAACAATTCCACATATATTTATATATATTCTGAGGTTCGGACTGATCCCAGAATCAATAGCCCAAGGCTCCAGGCTCCCGGCTCCAGGCAGGTGTGGTGCAGGCGGTTTAAATAATTAACTACATGGAGAGAGGCAGAACTGAAGTCTACGGGTAGTCATAACACAGTGAAGGATACAGGCATCATGTTACAATGTTAAAAGCAAGTAACTGGAGTGAGTAATTGGCCAGTTTGGGTGCTGAGAGTGGCCTGAAAGTGCTAAGGAGACATGGCAGCGCATTGATTATTGGACCCCAGGGGTCCGAGCACAGGCTGCAAACACTGGTCTTTAGTTAAAGGCAGAGGCGACGGGAACAGAAGTCACAGCCTGCTGACCTTGACGAGTGGCTGCACACCGGATTCAACAGTTCTGATTCTGGCATCAATAAAGAGATAAAAACAGATTTTATTTTCTCTCTCTCTCTCTGCTCACCTTGGTGGTTTTAATCTTGTTCCCTGTAGCGCAGCTCCAGCCCTTCAGATCAGGAAGAACTTTGCATTCCTCCCCGTCAAGGCACGGATGCATCTGGCACCACCACTTCTGCTCCACTATGGAGGCTGGACATGGCATAAAAAGACCAAAAAAATGATCCTGTCATTTTAATAATTCAAACCAATATGAAGAAAATCTTGTTGTGTGTTCCATTTCCTTTTGGTAATGATTTTTAAAAGTTTGGTTGGAATCCTGTGGTGTAATGTCGTGTTGGTTTGTTGTTTCATAACCTGGTCATTGCCTTCATTGTTCCACTTCGTTAAAAGTCTCACTTTGCGGACAGTCTGGGCTTTCTCTGGTTCACAAAGATTGCCTCTGGTAAAATTTCTACGGGGCCAATCAGCGAACAGGAGAAGTTGTGAACGATGACATCGATTTTCTGTGATGTTTTACATTTTGTAATCTTCCATTTAAAATGTCAAGAGAGTTTCAAACACCTCTATGAAAAAAAAAATCATTTCCCAACAGCTGAGAGCCCAGACCATCTGTACTGTTCTTTACCAGGCTGGGTGTTTTAGATTCATTACTATTTCTGTCTCCTCTCAGTTTTTACCCGGAAACAAACTTACTATTTAGGTTTCCATTCTACGACTCCATTGAAAAAGCATGTGGTTAATTTGGACAATAAGTATTATGAATTACATAATATACATATACCACATATTTGATTAATTTTTCATCAAATGTCTTAGAATATACAAAATGTAAAAGTGAACTAAACTGCCCCTAATATTTCACAAAAGAGGAAAAAGAAGAAATTAAAAGAAAGAAGGGAAAAGGGAAAGAATAAGGAAGGAAAAAATGAAAGTGGCGGAATTATGTCCCTTTCCATGTGGTGAAATAAGTGATTTAAAGATCCCATGTACAGCAGACCACAAGAAACATTGTGTCATTAAAAAAAATATATCTCGTAAAAACAAATATCCTTAGCTGCTTGATTGGCTTCGATCACCAGCAACCAAAGAAGTTGAGGTTCAAACCTTTGTTTTTCCGACTGCTTTTACTTTGTTACAATAGTAATCAGAAGTCCCATACTCCACCGCATCACATAAAGTGAGTCAAAGTAATTACTAATTACAATCTATGCAATTTGTGTTGTATCTGAATCTGAGAGGCAGTGTTGTGACAAAGAGGAAGTAAAGTTTCTCACCACGCTGCCTCAAATGACACAAAGGGAAATTCAAAGACAAGCTGTTGAATATAACACTGGCAATGGAATTATTTAGCGGTTAGCGAATGAGTTCAATTTTAGTTTGGATTTAATATTTTTAACCATTGTGAAAAACATGTAGTCTGAAACCATGATAATACTCCTTATTTCATGAGCTGGAACATGTAGAGGCGGTGGGTGTTTAGAATTGCCATCTTGTCATTTCATGTGTTTCAAACACATTTCCGCCTGTGACACAAGGAGCCTGAAAGGTGGAATCTCTTCAGATCATCAAAGAAGCTCCCATCAAGCCATGTCAGTCTGACAGCCTTCTTAGGTAAGTGATGTAAGATTTGCTTTTTCTCTGGTAACACATCTATTTTGAATATGCAAACAAGTCTCAGCCTCAATATGATGTGTCAGGGTAGGGAAGTGATAGCAGATGCATCTTCACTCGCCTCCTAAACAAACAGCATAGAGCAGATGTACTCTATGTACAATCTGGCATATTACAGGGGTCATTATCCATGTTTGACAGCCCCCTCCAGCAGCGTTTATGCTTTTCATAATGAGGAGGGGTTTTTTATAATCCAAACACAATGCATCCCCTGCAATGGTAAACTGCAAAGAATGAAGGCTTTATGACGGGAGGAAATCAATTTGTGGAACACAAACGTGTAAAAAGTGTCGGGTCAACTGCAAGCAGAAGGAGTTGCTATTAAAAAAAGCCACAAAGGTTTTTACAACAAAATGAAATGGGAGTATTGATGATCAAACAAAGTGGAGAGACTATATTTCACTTAGAGTTAATAGGGCTTTAAAACACGGCGACGTCTCAGACCAGACACATAACCTGATTCAAGTCCTGAAATCTTTTAGTTGTCCTTCAGTTCATATTTTTATTTCATGTTAGCTTGAAACTCATGAGCTTTGAAGAAAGAAAAAAAAACTACTAACTGCTTATGTAAGGTTTTAGAAATACGTTAAGTTTGAATCAAAAAATAATTTAGTGCATGTGCCAGTGGGGATTTGTGTTCAAACCGTGTAGATCTGCCAAGAAGAAGAACACTGTAGCCAATTCAGAAGCCAAAAACAGCAGACAGCAGAGAGCCTAAAAGCACAAAACTGGAAACCAAACCTGAAAGCTCTGACTAATGATCAACATGTGGGCTTCTAAACAGTCTTACCACAAGCTTTACTAATATAACCCTCGCATATTGAAGCCTGTAGAACATTTTAGAGCAATTTTTAGCCTGTTGGCTTGCTGCTTACACACTTGCGCATGTACTTAGGAGCGGCACTGTTTTCAGGTGGAAAAATCTAAGAAATTAGAGTGGGAAGATGTATAAATCACAGAAAACACTTATTTTTAATGCCATGAGGATAGATTTTAAAAAGCTTATATACTTCTACAGAGTGAAGGGGGAAAAAACTTACCATGACGGCCACTCCAGTCATGGGAAAAACAAAGTATAGTTGAAATACAGCAGAAAAGTACCAGAGACTACTGGAGATCAGATGACGAGGCGTCATAAGATGGTAAGCTAATGTTCCCATAATCGTTTTATGAAGTTCTGTGTTTTGCAAAAACTGGACTGTAATTCCTGTTCAGTTATGTAAGAGAGTGATTAAAACACAGAAAACCACTTGTTTAAAGTTCTTGCTGATACAGGTGACTCTACAAGTCTAAACTATGGGGTGCATGTAGTTTTTTTTCTCATGTCTCCACTGATTTATTTTTCTCCCCATGACGGCCCTTTCATTTGCTCCATCCTAAAATTCCCAGACGCAAGTTTTCTTAGAAGTCTGGAGGTTCATTTATCTTCATATGAAGGGGAGCTTGTCTCACACGAAGAGGAGCTAAAGGTAATCCCTGGTCGTAGAGGAAAGAATAATTAAAAGGTTAAGTGCTTATCATTTTTTCTCTCCCTGAGATCAACGGAGGGGCTTTAAACTGAGACTGGTGGCTCACAGCTCTAATTTGCAGAAAATGTCAATACTAAAATGTCAGGGAATAGGTCAAACCCGAGCTATCCGGAGTTTTGCCAGAAAGCAACGCTTTTCAGACCAAAGTGAAGCTGCCACCTTGGCACAGTCTGGGAGTCTGGCATATTAGCATGCTAAGAGACCCTTTGGGTCACTGACTCATTCAGGCCTAATAAAGCCTTCAGGAGTACCTTTCTAGAGCTTCTGGGTTCAACTCGAACATCACTTTATGTAGTCTTACTCATTTTAATCGATCAAGCTAAAAGAAAAGAGTAAAAACAAAATGCCTTTCAGGTTGTTTTCACACCTGGTATGCAGTGTTGGTTCGACTTTGAGCTAAAATTGTAACATTTGTGTCATTTTCAGCTGCTGTGGTTCTCTTTCACACTGCACTGTCAAATGAACCAAATCCTTGAAAAGCCTGTTTACATCCTCACCTGTGGGGGCGCTGCCCCAAGAGTCACTGAAGAAAACGACACAAAAACCTCTGAAGACACTGAGCACAATGTCCGTCTTCATGAAACAGAAACGACAGACTGGACTCAGATTTTAGCTGTTGTAGGATTTGTCTTTTGTCTTTTGTCTTTGGCAATAGACCACAAACCATTTCTTTCGCTAACACTAGACTTGCATGTTTGTTTTGGTTGTATTTACCCAGAATGCTCTGCGCTACAGTTTGTTTCCACTTAGTGTTCCCATATGTATTTAAACCACATCAGAGTTTATATCAACTGAACTGAGACCGAGTTTTGCAGGTCATATTTTTGGTCCACATCCGAGTTTGATTGCGCAGTCACACCTCCCCAAACGGACCAGACTTACTAGGCACTCAACAGTGAACAGGACTGGTATGTGAATCGATATCAACAGCAGTGCTACCACGTCCGCTGTGTTGGATCGCCGCCTCTTTGTGCTAGTTCCACTGGAAATGAATGGAGAGGGAGTGACGTCGCCTCCTGTGGGTCGGGCCCTTCCAGTGCAAATGTACTGTGAGAAGAACGAGGCCACTGCCAAGAGCCAGATACAAACGCCAGAAAGTTCCAGTTTTGGTGTGCTTGGTTATAATACAACAGAATCCTCCAATCCTCATATTTTTTTCAGTCTTAAATTTCATTCAGGGTGGCATTAAAATGTCTTAAATTTGACTTCCTGAAACCTGCAGATCCTCATTTGCATATGACATTATGCAGTAATAATGTAAACTGAAGGAATATTAAGAAGTGAAAAATGAGAAAGAAGTGAAGCTCATGAGCGAATCAAGAATTTGAACTCTTCTCTCACATCCACTTATAGATTTCATAACATCAGTTATTTTAAGCTTCATGTTTCTCCCATTTTTCAAGCTGCAGACAGACATGCTGAGGTGTGACCCGTAAGCTAATTTGATTCACTTTCTTTCTCGATACATTAACAGGTGTAAATGATCCGATCCCTCTCATGTGAGTTGGGTCTCAGTATGGTTCCTTTAACGGCAACAGCAACAGTTATAATGTATAAACAACTTAGGAAAAAGGTGACCTGAGAACACGTTCTGCTCCAACAGCCTTTCAGGACTTTTCCAACTTTTCAAACTGAGTGTTCAGGAAGCTGTGATGAGATCAGCAAGTCTATTCCTCAAGACTTAAAGAAGCATCAGCAAAAGAAAAAACAGAAGAATTCCATCTATATCTATAGAATAGAAGATTCCTAATGAATAATTGAGTGAGTGGACTGTACCATCGACGCAGGACGGGGCGGCTCTGGTGGTACCGGCCACTTGGCCTGGAAAGCAGGAGCACTTCACTGTTTGCGACCGCTCCTCGATTTTGTTCTTGTTGCAGCAGCGGTGCAGCGCCACCACCTCACAGGTCCCCGTCCGGACATGGTGAGCAGCTGTGGGGGAAAGAGAACAAAGGAAAGAGGAAGAATTACCTTCAACATGCACGGCATCGGCCTTTGACTAGGCCTGAGACGGATGGCTCTCTGTGGTCTTTGTTACAATATTTATGTCACTTAACACAGGAAAGGCAACCACTAAATTATATTAACAGAACATGTAATATTTGTATATGCACGTAAGTATCCACACCCCACGAACTTTCATACATTCTGTCATGATACAACCTCTAAGATTAATGGAGACATATAATGCAAAATTCACATTTTGCATATTTTTGTACTTACATTTTGGTTTCTACTGCTTTAAAAAAAAAAAAACATTTGGTCATTTTTTTGGGACTGAGTTTATGATTTTGTTGTCTGGAAAACAAGTCATTTCAAAAACTTCTGGAATGTAATGAGACAAACCAGTAGGCACTGCCCATCACCCAGCAACACCAGTACCACCAAGCCTGTCTCCTAGCAACACAAACTGAGCTCCAGCATGTTTAGTCAGCTGGTTTCACCGCTGTATGTGCTGCATCATGGCTGCTGAAAAAGACGAGTGTTTTGTTACTGACTTTCCATCCAGAAACCACTTGCTGCATTCTTGTTGGTTGTACAGGAGGCTCCACTTCTGCTTTTCATACACATACGGCAATGTAATTACGGATTTGTTTGCAGACATTTTCAGGTGCGAGTGTAAACGTTGAGTTGGGGGGGCATGATGAGAGGCCCTAAAACAAATCATTCTGAAAGGAGTTTAATGCAGGCACAACTAATATCACATTATCTAAGAATTATTTTATGCAAATAATAATAATAATAAACATATTTTGTAGTCCATATACAGGTTAGACATATCCTAACCTGTTCAAGGGAGCATAATAGGTCACTTTGGTGTCACTACTGTCACTGTTATTTAAGACTGCATTGTCACTGTTTTTGTACAACTGATGTTACGCAGCAGTTCATCTGGGTGTAGTGCTGGACTATGCATAAATTCAAATTCTGTAATTTATGCATAGTCCAGTAGTGGAAGATTCTGCTAATATTGTGTAAATGAATAATTTCTGATCAGAATTGTAAGGGGTGTGTTTAAAAACAGCAGTGTGGACTTCAATCAGTGAACAACCAAGTGACTCTTATTTAAGGACGAAAGGCAGCGAGTGTTGGATGAGCTGGACTCCAGTCCTCCAGGCCTGCTGTCCTGTAAACTGAAGATGTGTTTCTTCTTCTGCACACCTGAACGAAATAATGAGGTCATTATCAGGACTCTGGAGGACCTGACTGAACCGAGGAGGTAATTCAAGATTACCTCCTCTAGTTCACATCTTTTGAACTAGAGACACAGCTACAAGGTTGCAGGACTGTGGCCCTCAAGGACCGGATTGCAAACCTCTGAAGTAGTAAAGACGGGGGCATTGAAGAGAGTTCAGGACTTAAAAAAGTATGATACAATAAATGTGACATTATTTAAATAGTTCCTCAGAAAAAGGAAGCTTTTTTTTTAAGTAAAAATCTCCAATACGTGAGGAGGAAAGTGCAGCTCTGCAGTATTTGCAGTCAATTTCCAGATCACGCTCCATTGTCTGAATTATTTAGAGGATGAGCTTTCCCATCCTGTTTTAATTGCATGTGACATTTTCATGAGGTGTCTTTTTTTCCCTGCAGAGGGACTATCTGCTGCTGGGGTAAACAGAAAGTGTGGAAATGACAGCATGAAAACCGTTGCTTAATTGTTCACACTGTAAGATCTTTAATCAGCTTCAGGTTCCTGGACTGACGGATGGAAACGGTTTGACGGAGGATTTAATGGAATCATCATCTTTGCTCCAAGAGACTCACAAATTAATGTGGCAAACTATTCAGTAGCTTTTTGGGTTAAAGCTAACTACAGCTAATGTTTCCTTCATTTTCTCCAAACTGGGCCGTCCAATGACATTCAGACTTATTTGCACTGTTTCAGATTTTGCTGCATCACAGCCACCATCCTAGTGGTCGATGTTTATGAAGCAGAACAAAAACAATCCACTGATGGTCACTTTTTAGAATATCAATACCAGTTCGACAAGTAAAACTCAGCTGATATTAACGAGCGATATTAATTTTCATTTTGTTGCTGCTTGTTTCTACAGAGGGAGATTGGTCATGCGTTGTGACAGTGATGCAGCAAAGGATTGTGGGGAGAAGAGGCGGTACAGAGCCAGAATTCACCAACTCCACTTCTGGACTCTGTTCACTGATTGGGTGACTGCTTGTGCTGGTTTTATTTAATGGGGATCAAACTAAAAGGCAGCTGAGATAAAATATGTACAAAAAAAATTAAAGCCTGGACTAATTTCATTCCACTTCACAATTATACCCTCAAAATCCTAATAAATATTCTGCAGTTTGAGAAAGGCCTCGTGCTTAACTGCTGTCCGCTTCAAAGAAATAAGAGCAAAAAGATGCCAGGAAACTACAGATCCAGTATAAAGAGCGAAGGAGCAGGAATAGAACTGCTGTTCTGATTATACAGTCATTTGCTACTTTTGATAACCTGCCTCCGCTTACAATCCCACCTGTTTCTCTTGGAGCATTAAAAACGACGCAGGTAGTCGAGCTAAATTAGTGGGAGCCTTACTCATGCGCCGGCTGCCAAACACGGAGCGATATGAAAGACAAACACGCGGCGTGCCGAACCGCTGCAGATGCTTGAAAGGGAATTTCTGCCAGCAGTTTCACGCTGAGAGGCTGTGGTGTTTTGACTAGATTTGGAGTTCCACTTGGATGCCTGCCCAGATTCCCCTGCAGCAGCGAAAACACGCAGGGAAAGTGCTTCACGGAGGAATCTTTGCGTTCTGGTCCTAAACCCGCTGAGAGGAGCCCTCACGCTGCCGTTTGCTCCGTCTCCCATCTCTTTTTCTCCAATCTTGTAAGACGACAAGGATGACAGCGTGGAATTTAAATAGCGGGACGCTGCGTCCTGATGGCTAAACGTGCATCTGTTCCCAGCTGGGGCCTGCATGTCGCCGGTAACAAACAAACAAACATACATACATCCATCCATCCATCCATCCATACATCCATCCTCTCTCCTGGTGTTGACTGCTGCTGTCACGCTCACCGTCTCCCAGCGAAGGCAAAGAGGAAAAGCAGCCATGCATGGAAACTTTCAGATGTGCTTCCGGAGAAAGTCTGGGTGAAGTTATTAATACTTGATGTTGGAAATGGCAGAAAGTTTGACATTTACTGTACTTTGAACCGAGCTGGAGATGTTTTATTGAGGAAGTCGTAACGGCGATGTTTATAGGAGACACAAGGATCGGGTTGTGTGCTGGGAAACAGGAATTACAGACTGTTCAGAGAATCATTTCCGGTATTTATAGGAATGCCTTTCAGTCATGCAACATATTTTTGAATCTCAATAAAAAAACTGGATTATAATCTCTAATATCTATTCTTTCTTTTGTCCACTGCAGCTACCTAAGAAGTTTGGTCTGAAGGCAGCAGTTCAGGTGTTCTTTGTCAGATGAATCCCACTTACGATTTTCTGTTTTGGAAAAACTACAGAAACAGGCAAAAGATGTCATACATTAAAGTAGCCGTACCAGATGTTCTGCTTGGTCCTAATAATTACTACAGAAAGAAAATAGATTGTATTAATAATATGTGTTTTTTTAATGCCAATATTAATATCACCACACACAATTTGAACCTTATTGCAATGAATTTTGTTGAACATAGATGCTAATTTATTACTAAATGTGTCAATTTATGTTCCTGGAGCTCCTTATACATGCATTATACAAGTTTTTTCCCCCTCTTTTTTTAACATTGATTTCTACAGTCAAACATTAAAACATATTTTCAACAATATCATATTTTATATGTTGCATGTTAAATCTGTCTATGTTTCCTCCAGGGATAAACAAAGTGAGAATTCAAGTTATCAATACAGTTCAATAAAGTTCAAGGTACCATGCATCGCTCCCTGAGGGACACCTGATATTACAGTATGAGAGCTGTAACTTTAATGTGTTCATTTTGATTAATTAATTACATATTTCAACTTTTTAATGCAATTAATGTCTATTTTACGCTGTAGTCAAAAATTAAAAGTGAAAGACTGAAATCAAGAATTCTTGTGTTTTTTGGCCCTGATCCTCTTCGGTTTAAAAAAAAACGTTCCGCTTCCAGAAACAGAAACTATGAGACCCTGGTGTTTTTATTTTCCATCTGTGGCTCTAAATCAGCTTTCAGAAAGGTTTCTTCTCCTCTCCTGGTGCAGAGCTGAAAAGATTCTACTCAAGAAGCGTTTATACATCGGTCTCTGGAGAATCTGCCAAAGCAGAACGCTCACTTTGTCTTATTCATGAAGCTGTTGGGAATGATAATGTGATCATTGCATAAGTCTGTATGCAGCACCGGGAAGCACCTTCCACCTTCCATGTGGGGGAATTTTCCGAGCACTGATTTGAGATTGTGAAAAGCCTAAAAATGACATTAAAGTTGGCGTACAGGTGACGTCTGGCAGAGTTTTTCTTTCTTATTTTTCAACCAGGTGCTTTTTTTTTTTTTTTTTTTACATAACTCATTTTTACTGCAAACTGCAGAAAATGGAAGGCGCAGAGGAAGTAATGATCTTTGGAGCGGACAGCATCAGCTATAAGTCAGAACATCAAAGTTCTACATCATTGCAACGTTAACAGCGGTATGCAAAGCACCTCAGGTGATATACTGCAAAGTGAATCGGCGGCTTCCCGCCTAGCGCCCCGGACTCACTAATACCTGAAAATAAAGAGCAGGAGCTGTCAAATATATTTCACTCCTCGCAGGTTCAAGGCCGCCTTGTACAAAGTGTGTGCTTTGATTTTTTGCTAAGTGGTTCGCCGTCATGGAGGCTGAAAATCAAGGCTGGAAAGAGTCTGCCGGGATCGGCCCGGTGCGGCTTGAAGGTCAGAATTTAAACTCTTTCCTCCCAGTTGGCCAGATGGACGTAAAGTATGAAAAATTCTGTTCGGAATGGGAAATTCCAGATCAGTCGTGGCCTTGCTAGTTTTATAAATATTAAAAAAAGAAGAGATTTTCCAATTACAAAGAGGGTTTGTTTGCTGCTTTTTAAGAGATTTTGTTGGAGTCAAAATAAACACTCACTCTTCGCTGAAGAAGCCTCAAAACAAATGTAAGTTTTGTTGTAGCAGCTTAATCTCTCACTAAAAAATAACACTTTTGTTTTTATCTAACTAAAAATGTGTCTAACAGGGAAATGTAATCTGGTCAAAAATAATAAAAAAATATATATATACTGGTACATTTTAAAGAAAATTAAGCATTTTCTATTTAATGATGCTTTTTTAAAGAGTATCCAAGAAATTTTAATTGGTCTGTGCTTCCTAATTCCAGAAGGTATGCAAAGACATAATAGAAAAACATTTTCTTTTTAGCTGTTCATCAAAATAGGAAAGATAGAACATGCCATACCATAAACACCCTGCAAGGGTAAGAAGGCATTTCAGGCTGAGTGTTTCTGTACTAACGCATAAAATAAGTATCTTTTTTTAGTTTGTCCATGTTTTTGTTGTTTCTTTTATACATATGTATAAGTTCCATTCTGGAACCTTTGTATGCACATGTTTCTGGTACATCCACAAATCTGACGTACCAGCCATGGGGTTCATTTTTGCTTCAGGAAATTATATCAAGAGATGCTGGAAAATACTTTTAATTAACCAGAAGGTTTATATGTACAACAAAAAAATAAAGTATTAAAGTCTGTGTAGTAATAGTTCTAGCAAATTTCTAATACATAAACATGGAAGGAAAATTAAAGCAATCTTCCATGTTTTTGTGCAAAAATGAAACAAGTTTCTTTTTCAACATTTTGATTTCTTTACTGATTTTTGATATTTAAAAAAATGTAATTGCCAAAGCATGTATCTGTATCCAATTTGAAAAACTTTGCCTCTAGGTAATGATTTAGGGGGTAGGAGTTTATAAGTTCTCACTTCTTCCTACCCCATTTTGAGCATGATATGTTAACTGAAACAAAAAATCTGTATTTTCTCTTCTTTTTATGCACTTCTTGTTACTGTGCACCATTTTATTTTTATATTTGTATCATGTTCGAATAAAATTTCATTTCATTTCATTTCATGCTTTTTTTTTTTTCTTTCAAAACCACCTCAGAAAACCTTCCTGCACACATGCAAATGTCTGCTGTCACAATCGCATCAAACTGTTCCCTCTGCAAAACAAACCAAAATGTCTTGGACATACAAACCGCTCATCATGCCAAGCCGTGCAGGTGGCACAGAAACACACCGTTCACATTCATAGAGCCAATGTTTTCCAGGAGACAAGGACAGTGATGCCATCCCAAATTTGCGCAGAAAGTCACTCGGTTTTAATAAAAAAAAAGAATCCCCTATGAGTCAGATGAGTTTCTGCAGCAAAACATGTTTACATCCCGACATGGATGGAAAAACCGGCTCCTGTTTCTGCACTAATCTGGTTTTCCATCAATACCGCTGCAAACTCCAAACACGACTACGTTAGGTATGATAAGACTTGGTGAGATAAAAGTTGTTGAATGTATTTGACTCTGTAGGGTGAAGGAAAAATAACATATTAAATGTATACTGCACTGTAGGAAATCTTAGATAATGTGGTCAGGTGGTTTTTAAACTGTTTTATAACACATACAACCTCACTTCAGTAAACACCGGTTTAAAGTAGCGCCATAATGATCGATGTTTTATAACAGTAGAAAAGGTGAGAAATGTTTTTCATTCTTCTATATAAATATGTGTGCTTATGGTTTAACTGTAGAATCCATTTCCTCTCCAAAATCTGATCCATCTAGTACCAAGTAGGAAAGAAATAACTCAAAAGTTTCAGGGAGTTTTTCCACCTGATGGTCTGGTAGACTCGGTTTGATTAGAGATCAAAGTTGCAACATTTGTTACATTTCCAGTTGCTGTGGTCGTCTGTCGCTTTGCACAGTCAAATTAACAAAATCCTTCAAAACACTTGTTCACCTCCTCTCCTGTGGTGGCGCTGCACCAAGAACCAATGACAGAAATGATATGGAAACCTCTGAGGAAGATACAGAGCGCAACTTTCTTCTTCAAGAAATGCAAATAAAAATTGAGTGGCGTCAGATATTCGCAGTTGGACAATTTCTCTTTGTTCTTTTCTCCTGCTAGAGCTATCAAGTGTTTGTTTTGGTTGTATTTACCCAGAAGTTCCTGCGTTATAGTCCACTACCTGCATTTGGAGCAGTCTGTGGTCTACTTAGCGTTCACATTGGCATTTGAACCACATCAGAGTTCACTTCAACTGGACTGAGACCGAGGCTTATAGGCAGACCAGAGTTCACTTTTTGGCCATTTATGCATTCACACCTCCACAAATGAGTCGGAATTTCAAGGCAAATGAACTAGAGTTTGATTAAAGCGGATTGAACAGGGCGGGTGTGAAGGCACGCTCAGAGACAAAACTGGATTTAAGCATCTAGATGGAAAACCTGAAAAAGCTCAAAAAGACTTGAGACTGGGGCAGACTGGGGCGTCTTGCTGCAGGACAATGACCCGGAACATTGAACTACTGCCATCCAAAGCATGTGCTGAGATGGTTCAGTCAGATCCAACAGAGGAACTGCATCTGGACTGACTGAGGTTGAGTTACTTCCAAAGAAGAAAGAGGAAAACATTCTTCAGCCTCATCATTTTCAAATAATCGACACTGTCACGCAGCGCTTTGCATCGGTCTATAGCGTCAAACCCCAATACATTAAAGTTTGTGGTTGTAATGTGACAAAATGTGGAAAAGTTCAAAAGATGGAAATGCTTTTGCAAGTCACTGTAGCAGGCTGCATGGAAATTGCTCACTTTGCATATTTCTGCCGGACCATGCTGCGCTGCGTTCGCTCTCCCTGCCAAATTACTGACTCACTCTGCTTTCCCAAGAATAATGCCTTCCTCCCAGTCAGATGTGACCTTACCGCCATGTTTCCATGGGAGGAAGAGTCCAGATGCTGACAGCCAAGAGAGAGAGAGAGAGAGAGATGGAGAGCTTTTCCTCCCCATTTCCTGCATAATAAAAGCAGTTGTTGCCTTTGTGTCTGCGGGGCTCACCTGTCGTCCCTTCTGTCGACTTGGACAGCTCCAGGACTCCGACCACAAGCACCATAACAAGAAGAGCCCCTTTGCTTCTGATCTGCATGCACCGCTCACTCATCCTGCGACAGAGAGGAGAGAAAGGGAGGTTCAGATCATCAGACAAAATGTTCACCAGGCAGAGGTAACCAAGTCAGTGTTAGGGTTAACTGAATGGTTTTATATGATTGTTGATGAAACTGAGCTGAAAATGTGGCTAAACACAGAGTTTGGATTTGGTTTGGCTGTTTGTTTCCCCCCCTCATGAAATCACTGTTTCACTGCAAAAACACAAAGTCTTACCAAGTATTTTTTGGTCTAGTCTTTAGTCCAAATATATTTGTAAACTTGTAATAAGACAAAACTAACTTCTTTCAGCAAGATATGCTTGTCTAGAGTCAATAGAACTTTTATATTGATGAAAATGTTCTAGTTCCATCTTATAAGTGAAACAATCTGCTCCCTGTGGAGCTAGTACATTTTCATCAATAATAAGGAAGTATTGACTTAAAACTATATATAAATGTATGTATTGTAAAGAGAGGAAAAATTCTTGAACTTTAAAAACCTTTTGACTCGTTAAATCCTCTCTTATGCCCGGGTTCAGAAAAATGCTGTGCGCAAAGACTGAGATCACGCAGAGATAATAGCGTCACAATAATCAGCATTTATTCAAGACAGATGCATACTATCACCAGACAAACACATCACAAAACATCAGAAACCTCAGAGCACAAACAACACATGAATTTACCTGAGAGAGAAAAAGACAAAAGATGAAAACGACAAACAAAAAGCAAAGATGTCTTTGGAGAAGTTGCAAGAGCAAATCTGATTTGTGACTTCTGTGTAGAAAGTTTTATAGTAAAGGCGTATTTTTATCTTTAATTTATTCAAATAAGGCGTATCTTTGCTCATCCAACCAGGAGCTATCTCTGACCCTCTATCTGAAGCCAGAAACCCCTGCCGTGTTTACGGCCTTTCACAGATGAGTGTGAAAAGCTGGAACTTCTCCTGTATTGTTTTCCACACAGACAAAAGGCAGTTCAAACGATCCTAGCAAACCATCTGCTGTAACTACAGGTAAAATAAAGGTCAATAGGCCAGAATAAGTTACTGATTCAAAACCACAATTAGGGCATTTGAGTCAAGACATGTCAAGTTTTAAAACTAGCTTATTTCAAATCTATTTTCTCAACAGTATGTATGTATATGTATATAAAAATTTTGTTTGTTTGGTTTTTTTTTCAGAAAAGTTACTTTTAAGTTAGATTTATCTGTTTTTTAGCTGTACTCATACATTTGCACTCGAAACACAACCAAAAATATTTGGTAAAATTTTGTGTTTTTGCAGTGTTGAGAACTGTATCATCTATTTACTCAGTTATCTTTGTGTGATAATTAAGTTTGATGACATTTGATGATTTGACACATTTAGGTGTGACATAAACCAGAATCTGTAGAGGAGACAAATATATAAAATCCTTTTTCACTGCACTATTATCAATGCTCGTGACACCCTGAGAATCTGCAGCTTAAGCCCCTTTCCTCTCGTCCTTTGCTTCTAGGAGTGATGGGCAGCAGGTGAAGAGCTGCTGCTTCCGCACCGAATTCATCTCTCCAAAAGTGCGTCTCTTCCCGCCGCATCCCCTCTCCCTAATGAAGTGTGCATGAAGCCGAGGCCGCGCTGCGTTAAACCATCTGGCGCAGGCCGTTATCTCTGACAGGCCACGATCAAATTTCAAACAAGGATTCAGGAGCGGCACGGTGATTACCGGAACAACCGCCGTATCGCATGGCGGACGCGTACAGCATTACAAGCTGCGTTTCTGCCTCATTTGCCGCCTCGCGCCTCTCATCCGCCGGCTGCGCTGACATATAGATTGGCTAAACCTCATCAGGGATCTCAGATTATTTGTGTAATTAAGTTTATTTTCGCTGGGCAAACATGACCTTTTATGAAGGTTTTGTTGTACCCAACAGAATCGCAGAGGAATTCTGAGTGGGAGGGAAAAAAACCCAAGACAGACATGTTTTAGTGGCTCTGCAATTAGAAACTGACGCCTGTCATGAATGTGTCGCTGAAGGATGAGTTTAATTACCATCTTCCTGTTTGTCCATTCTTAAAAACCTCACTTCTAAGAAAATTAGCTTTATGAATAATAAACTTGTAAGATGTTTCCTGGATTATATAACTTCAATAGCAGGGGAGAGAAAATATTATTATAGGTAAAAATGAATGTCACTGTTAACATGTAAAGAAGGAACTTCGTCACTCTGATGGATTAAAAATCAAACTCTTAGAAGAGTAGTTTCTACAGAAAAACATCAAAATATAAAAAAATTAATTCAGAAAACTCTGTTCCAAGCAACAAACTGCAGACTATATCTGACATGAACGTGCTGGGGAGGACTTTGTTCGTCCCAACTCCAATACAAACACAGAAATGTCATGTTTACAGAGCCAAAAAGTCTAACATCTGAGAGAAATTGTGTTTATCAAACTCCTGGCTGGGGATTTGCAGTGAATGAAGTCCTGAATCATAATGCACGATATATCGGCATAACATTGGTATCGTCAATATTAGTCAAGTTTTAGCCTATCTACAAAACAACATTAACCCATTTTTAAACATACATTGGTATCGGCCAATGTATGTCTTTTTTCTTAGCAACGTTAGTAATTTTTTAACATATTGGAATCGGCCAGTGTAAGTCGTTTTTTAACACGTGTATCAGCCAATGCTACTCATTTTTCCATATCATTTTGGGCACTGTTAGTCATTTTTTAACAAATCATTTCGGTCCAATAAGTAAAACTGGGCCGATACCTACAGTCAGTATTGATTTCCAGCTTTTCGCAGTTCGTGTTTCTGGAACCAAAGGGGAGAAAACAAATACCAAACATGCTACCTGTTTGACTGTGATGCAGTGAAGGATTGTGGGAGTTTTAACTGAAGCTAAGAAGCTTTTCACGGCGTCAAAAGTGTAGTGAAATTTAAAAAATATTGGCACATATTGGTTATCAGACACAAGAGCAACATCAGCATTGGACATTGGCCCAATTTTTCATATCAGTGTACATCAGTAAATGCATCTGCATGCAGTGAGGGGTGAAGTTATTTTATTTTTTTAGAAACTTTTTATAAGAAAACCAGACAGCACATCACTGTCACAAAATCGTGAATGATAGGGTGAAATTCTGCAGGTAGCAGAATGACACAGTCAATGATGTCACAACTAAAAGTTTGAGAACAACAAGGAAGAAAAGACTAAAGTTTCATTTTTACTTTAATAAATGATTTTTTTTTTTCTCACATCATACAGCAAAGCAGAAATATTTTTTTGGCTTCCCAGCGAACACAAGGTAACTGGAGAGATACGTGGAAGGAAATTGACCCGACTGCGGAGTGTGATAGCCATGTAATGTAAGGCGTGTGTATTTTCTCAAGTGGCCTTCAAGCTATAAACCTATTATCTGCCTGCTGTCTCCTAATGTTCATGGGAACAGATTTATAGTCGGCGTTTGCTCTCTGAAATGAAGGCAGGGCGGAGATGGTGGCCGGCCGACGTTTCTATGTAATTCACAGCAATGAGTATGTGTGAAGAAGGAAAAAAAAAACAGTCAGCGGTGACTGAGTGCACGACAGAGCGCCACGCGGCGTCATTTGTTGACTGCCGTCTGCGCGCGCTGCTCTGTAAATGACATCTCATGGTCCCTGAAAGCACCGTGTCGTCACCGGTGCAGCGGCGCGCGAGTCACCTCGTATTTGTTACACTTTCAGGCCGTTTTATTTTTTAACCTTGACTGGGTGGTTTGTATCAACCTCAGAGACGCACCGCACATTCTTATCTGGAGGGAAACATAATAGGATCCAGCCAGAGTTCATTAGACATTTTGAACACAGTTTAAATGTGCTGTGTGTGTGTGTGTGTGTGTATGCAGTCTGTATGGGAGATCGGCTCCCATACAGACTGCATATCAAGCAGTTGGTTTGACTAAGTTAATTTACATGCCTTCTGTATATGTTGCTCTTAAAGTTCAGTGAGAATGTTTTAAGAGATTATTTCTGTTTTTGCATTTTTTTTCAATATTTAACCAATTCTCAATCAAAACAATCAATTAACTTCATTTTGTAACATAAAATATCTATTTAATCAAGGAACATTCTTTAGTTGATTAAATGTTCATTTATGAATTGACTATGAAAATCTAATTTAAAAAAAAAAGAAGCTAAAGTTCAATGTCAAAAGCCTCCAACTAGCATCTTGATGAAAAAGTGAAAAACTTCTCCCGGTGTTTGAACGAAAAAAAATCTAATCGCCCCCTGCAGTCTGACAAATGGTTCTGCATCTTCCTCCTCTACAATAAAGTCAAATAAATTACAATTTGTTTTTGTCTCTCTTCAAGCCAAGTGAGGCCGTTTAATTTCTATGAAACACACAATGGCAGCATCTTTGGTAGTTCTTCTTCTCTTGTTATTTTGTTGTGTAAAAATAGTTGAAATTGGTCAAGGAAAGACTATTGTGAATTTGTTCTGAATATCCAGTGAAATTTGGTCTCAAGCGTCAAAGAAAGAATAAAAAACATCTGCTTTCTTCTGTTATTTTATTCAAGCTGAACTTGACGTTTCATCGTACATTTAATGCGCCACATGACGGAGGACTCCAATTAGCTTTTGGCGAGAAACAAAGTAAAAACTTGAGCTGGAAAATTTTTCATTATCATTTCAGTCTGAGAATACCTTCTCTGTGTGTAATGTATGCATGCACAGAACAGAGCCTTTAGATAAACACATAATGATATGCAGATGACTGCCATAAGCAGGAAACATGAAATGCACGGTGAAGTAAGTAAGGAGGCGAGCAGAAACAAACACTAATAAACCCAAGTATAAATGAAAAGTGTAATTATCCCCCCGACTGTCATGGTGCTTCTGTGGCTGCCAGGAGGCAGAGTTCCTGCTCCACCTGAGGACTCTTCACTAGTCGTGTAAACAACCACGCATCTCATTTCAGCCCAGCCGCTTTAGTATTCTCTACGATTTGCCTGCTTCGGTTCACCGAGTCGGGTTGGCTGTCCTCTGGTCCCGTGGTGTCGATGGGTAAATTAGCTTAAAACGGAAGAAAACAACATTCAAGTTCTGCTTGGGCTGCAGCGGAAGAAGTGATAAACAATTTTATGAAATGATATGAAATAGATTTATTGGCAGGTCCTATTCCCATTGTGGTTTTTCCTGAAAAAAAAAAAAAAAAAAAACGATTGGGAAAGTTTAGCAGGGAGGTGCAGCGTTGCCGGGAGTCAACGTCGACTTTATTGCTTCTGGTGGAGAAATAACACTTTTCCACAGACGCAATATATATATGACCCCTAAACTTGACATGCTGTCCAATATATTTTCTCACCTGTTCTGACATTGAGACAAAACAATATATCAAAACATTTCCAGTTATGCCCCCTTTTTCCTCTGCAGCTGGCAGGAAGGGGCTAGCCGTAGCGTTGTTAGCTAGCTGCTGATGAACTTCAGCTGTTTTAACACCCAGTAACGATACAGTCAGCTGACGAGGTGAAACCCTGAACAATGATGATTTCATAAAAATTGTAATGTTTGGTATGTTTCCACAAATAGCCACCGTCCTAAAATAATGGATTATGTTGTTTTTTGCGATAAGATGATTCTGACTTAGGCCAGGTGACAACATGAAAACGTAGCAAAGGGAGGACTACGTGTTTGACAAACACGTGTTCCTGTCAGGTAGAAGTGCTCCTTTTTGCTCTTAAGCCTGTTGCACTAAGCAACTAATCAATTAATTGCATAATTTAAAAAAAATTTGATTTCTTTTGAAAGACAATTTTGTTTCATAATCCACTTTATTTACATTTTATCATTTTTGGTGGTTGGATTTTATTTTGGAAATTTAAAGCATCTTCCAGTTAAGTGCTCACTACAAAAAAACAGGTTATTGGTATTTGAAAGCTCTCGAAGATCAATAAACAATGGTAATATAATTATTATTATCAGTGTATTTGATGTACCATAATGTCTTTTATTTATTTATTCATTTTAAGGATCAATTTGGTGCCAGTGGGCTTTTATTGTTTTACTGTTTCTTGCCTTAATTGTTTTTTGTTTTGCACCTTGGACAAATAAAAATTTTGCAGTTACTTCTGACATTTAAGAAATTCTACTTCCACTGACCCTAAAATACAAACCTAATTTATTTATTGAGTTCAAGGGAAAAAAAAAAAAAAAAAAAAACGGTGTGTGTGTGTGTGTGTGTAGTTCCACGTGTAGCTAATTGGTTCCCACTTCACTAAGAGAAAATTAGAATGAGTGTTTCTTATTTCCATTTTTTTGTAAACTGGCAGCCCTCTTTCTAAATGAGTCGATACCTAATTAGCTTGAGAAGTTCAGAGTTTTGCTTTTGACATTATCTCACGCTGTTTAAGATTAACCCCTTCCTGCTCATATTACCCACCCACAGCCATTTCAGCAGAGCTGGAACTGCGTTGCTCTGGTGGGAGATTAGCTCCTAAAGTCCCCCGTCTGATCGCTCGGGCAGGAGAGAAATTCCAACACATTCAGCATCTTTAGCATTTTCGGCTGTGTACAAATGAAAAGCGCGTCCGACTGCAAGCAGGTGCCGTTTCAGAGCGATCGTCTGTAAAGCGTGTCTGATTCAGCGAGCGCTTTAACAAAATGAAGGGCTTTAAGCAGATTCTGACCTCTGTTCTCATTGTTGTCCCATTTGTGTCACTTATTTTCCTACTTTGATGGGATTGCACAGAGCCACCGTACTTTTCATTAGCGAGTGAAGGACTCCATCGACCTTGGCCTATTAATAGCAAACGTTGTTTTGCAAAGAAGGAGGAACACAAGGGAATTTGTTCCTCACCTGCTCTCTGCGATGTCGGGCTGGATTTCTTTTCCTTTACATTTGTTCATTGGTGAGCTGTGCTTTTACCGAACATAATGTTCTTAAAATGATCAGTGACAAACAGTTAGTACATTTTTTGTCATTCATTTTTGCTGTGATAAAGAGAATGGTATAGATTCGTTGACATGCATGTATTAAAATGGCCCAGTCAAAGTGAAGACCTACATCTAAACTGGACTTTTTGGTAAAAATTGAATATTACGTTAAAACATTACCAAAAATTGAATTTTACGTTTGGTCATTGTCCTTCTACTTCACAAATATGAGTTACTTTGTGTTGGACTTTCAGGAAATTCCAAATAAAATACATTTGAATGTAAAAAAAAAAAAATACCAACCACTATATTTTTGCAAACTACAGCAAAAAAGTGATGTAAAAAAAACTAATACTCTAATTGCATCAATTTCATAGTGTAGTTTTTGTAACTAGTAAGTGTTGCAAAATAAATAATATGACAGACACAAAGAAGGTCAAAGTGTTTGCAAGTTGATAATTCCGAAAGGTAAATAAATGTCGAGCTGCTGTTTAATACCATTTTGTTAATGAGTTATTGATACCTGAAGTGAAAATCTATGGATTCATTTCCAGCCTCATCCATCTAAATTTTCAAAAATCATTTTACTGTTTACAGCAAAGGCCAAAGTACGAGTCGCCTGATAACCGCAGTTGATCACTTCAAGCCATCGTGGGCCCCGGCGTCTCCGGGGCGACAGATATTGACCTTGGTATCGAACATTTTCATCCATGTTCCTCTCAGTGTTCCTGTTGAACCGGCTTCAGGAATACAGGAGGGAAAGACAGCAGGAGAGTTGTGTTTTTATTTGGCTATGTTGGAAGAGTCATATGAAAATACATGCACTAGTAGGTAGGTAGGTAGGTCTTTATCATTGTAGCAAAGCTTTTGAAGAAAACTGGTATATTGATCAAGATTTAGGGAGTTTGCCAAAAAAAAAAATGAAGTAGGACTTTACCATTCGTTTTAACTTACAACCAGATTGTTTGACTCGGTTCGATTGGAGACCAAAATTGCAACATTTGTTTCCATTTTCAGCTGGTGTGGTTCGCTTTCAAACCGCATCGTATCAAAACTCTTTGAAAAACCTGTTCACCTGGTGCTACATCAAGAACCAGGAAACAAAGCAAAGAAAACAAGCACAGTTTCCTTCTTCACAAAATGTAAACAAAAATAGTCAGATTTTAGTGGCTGTAGGATTTCTCTTTTCTGGTAAAAGACAATGAGCCATTTCTCCCTGCTGGACTAGGCTCACACATTTGTTTTGGTTGTATTTACATATAGTTTGTATAGTTAGCTTCCTGCTTTTGACATTCACATATCCAGAGTTCACTTCAAGCGAACTAAGACCTCGCTCTGCAGGCAGACCAGAGTTTGCTTCTTTGGTCCACATTAGAGCTCAGTTCCACATCCACAAAACCAAACCAACGGGACTTTCCAGACACTCTAAAATCTTCGTTTTGTTTTCTTTTGAGCCATTCGTGTCACACTGTCATATCTCAAATGCAAAGGACAGCTTGGACACACTATTTATGGTGGAGATGATATGTTTGCCCAGTTGGATGGTCTCTAACTGCACTTGATGAGCACCATATGGACACTTTCAGTGGCTTAGATGCTAAAGCTCTCAGAATGTGCTGGAGAAATTGTAATGATACTCAAGCATCCTAAACGACTGGGAACCTTCATGGATGCACCTAATTTTGTTTCTATGTGAACACATCCTGAGTGTTAAATTGATAAAAGATTTAAAAAACAATGTTAAAATGCAGTCAGTATTAACTGAGGATATTTCTGTCTGATAGTAATTTCTGTTCGACAAAGAGTGACAAAAAAAGCAACAAAAGAAATTTGTAAGGGGGTAAATACTTTTTTACGGGACTGTAGATGTGTGTGAAAGGTCAGATGTGGTGCGTTCGAGGCACCCACAAATACTACGACGCTGGACTGGCATTGCTCTGGCCCTTTTCTTCCTCCTAACATATTAAATTAAAACGCTGCTTAGTTCCACATCTGAAAGAAAACCAGAAAGAGCTAAACATAAAATAACAGGTGTGATGCCTTCAAATCCTGAAAGATTTCTGTGACGCAGAAACAGAGAGGGAGCCGGAGGGAAAACCGCAATCTGACTGTTCGTCAGAGCGGCTCAATCACGAGGCAATCGGTAATTCAAGCTGAGCGTTTCTAACATCCAAGGCTCTGGAATGAATAAAAGATGCTCTAGTTCACAGTTCACATGAACCTCGGACTTTATTTTCGAACCAGCTGGAATGCTTGAATGCTGTTGCTGAGGTTTGATGGTGGGAGGAAGGTTGAGTTTTGTCAGAACAAATGAAATTTCTTGGAATCTATGCCGGGTCCGTGTAGAAATGGTGGAAACCAGAAAGCAGCTTCACGAAAAAATAAAGTGAAAAATGACAGGTGCCGCCCTCACCACGATCTAGGTCAAGAACTGAACGCATACTATGAATCCCTACGCTCTAATTAAAAGTAAAAATATGAAAAAGAAAAGCAATTGTATGAGTTTTGGCTGACAAAAAAGGGCTCTGAATCATTCAGACGCACAAGCCAAAACAAAATTAATCATCTTCTGGCAAAATGCACATACTGTAGATCTAGCACACCCAGTAATCTAGTTCTATTGCCAAGAAGAGACTCAGATTTTCTCAGGCTGTGTTACAGAGTAACTGTGCTGAATATTCCTACAGATGACCATGTGGGACAGCCACAACGTCATAGCTGGCCTTTTTTGTTCTCCCTTAAAAGTCTGCGTCTTCCACTGGGATTTTACGGTCAACGAACATGAAGTAAGGCATAACTGTGATCCCCTCTGTTTCTGTGTCATAGAAATTTACGGTTTGAAGGCATCAAACCTTTTTTATTATTATTTTTCAGATTTTTCTTTTTTCCTTCCTGTGAAGTGGCACTCTGATGCCCCTACATAAAATGTATGTGATTTAGTTTCAGCATTAACACAGCTGTTCTGTTAAGGCCTCTGGGTTTTATTGAGCTCCTCTTGTTGGTAAATGTCTGGTCCAGTTCTAGCCTAGATGAGCATGTGTCCATTGGCAGTGTGTTCCTCACTATTTGTTCGCGAATGTGGGTGGGCCGTAAACATGCAAGAGGTTGTGTTTTTTTGTACCTTTCTCCAGCCAGTTTCTCCAAAATCTCTGAGCATATTTGTTCATTGTGGGTTGTTCCCCTACAGTTGACGATGTTTGTTTGGACCTCAAGGTTTGACCAAGGAATAATCAATTTCCAGTTTGCTGTCTCGCCAACTACTATGGTCTTATTGTGGTTGAGATGCTGTCTGAGGAGTTGTGACACCGTGTTGGCTCATCCAAAGATGTAAATCCACGCACCAATCACCAAATGCAGTCTTCTGTCAATCAAATCCCTTATGCACAATACCTGACTAGGGTCCAGCTTATAGAAAGTGTAGGGACGACTGTAGAGAACATTAGTGAAGGCCAAGGAGTGCATTCATCACCATCATTTACCACTGATAATCTGGTCTTTTATGGAAGTGTGGCAAGAAGAAAACCATTGCTGAAGAAACCCTGTAATTGTCTGGTTTACAATTTGCCACAAGCCATGTCAGACCTTCTTTCAGGGAACTTACACTTGAATGACCTACATCGTATTACCATGAGTTGAAACTATTTCACACAGGATGCTATGTTTTTCAAAATGCAGTGTTTATGAAGAATTTATTTAGTTTCATGTCTTTCATTATCATTCTCTGCTGGTCAGGAAGCTCAGTAAGCGTTTCGGCTGGAGGCGATCTTGTCTTTTTCCCTGCTAAGAATATATCAGAGCATGTTTGAGACCTTGAGATAGACACTGCCTCCAGCCAGTGACATCTAGTGTCTGCTTTATCAACTGAAGGAATAGGAAGTTCTTTTCAGCCCTTCAATAATAATGTGCCGCGAACACACACACCTCTCACACACAGCGCAGACCACTTGGGAACACACCATCTGCTTCTGTGTACGTCACACCCTAAGACAGTGGTTCTTAACCTGGGTTCGATCGAACCCCAGGGGTTCGATGAGTCGGTCTCAGGGGTTCGGCGGAGCCTCTGCTGCGGAGGTAAAGACACACTTGTGTAAAATCATGATGACGCCCCGCTTTGTCATCACTTGCTGCAGAGGATCACGTTACATTCCTTAGCCAATCAGTGCTGCGAATGAGCACTGATTGAAGGAGTTCCACTCAGCATGGATTTGAACTTGTGTCTTTAATTACTTCAGCAAAACTCACCATTTTTACCAAATTCTATAGTCTAAATCTGCTCCTTAGACGCATCTTTTCGGGGTTGCTACTGCCTCTAGTGGCATGGGGGTGGTAACACAGCTAATATAATTACATTACTAAATCAGAATACCACAAAGTATTTTGTGTGTCGGGGGTTGGGGGTTGGAATAAGAAGGGTTCGGTGAATGCGCATATGCAACTGGGGGGTTCGGTACCTCAAAAAAGGTTAAGAACCACTGCCCTAAGCATATAGGTAAACTGTTACAGAGAGAGCGCCACCTACTTGCAGACTGCCTCTTCTGCACAATAACGTTGCAATTTCCATCCATAAGTTTTTGTTGGCATTTAAAGAATCGTATAAGTGAACATAGTTCCTCAAACCGGATAGCGAAAGAGGACTAGATGATGAGAAATATCAACGTTGCTGTCCTAGTAAATTCCTGCATAAAACATGGCGACAAACTTCTGAGCGATCACACGACACATCACACAGAGTTCTGTGCAAAATAGATGACACAATTACATCAATGAGAGTCGATTTCAACCTTCTGATGAAGAATGGCCGAAGATATGGACCGGCACCAAGTAATTCTTCATCAATTCTTCTTCCATCTGCCTTCATCTTATTTCACCTTCATGGACATAAAGACAAGAATCCAGCTCAGAAAAATTATTTTTTGAATTGCTAACAATTTGATCAGGAAGTTCATGCGTAGATCGCAGAAGCTAGAGTAAGGACAGGCGGTGACTTTCTTGTTAATTTCATTTGCCTTTTTCTCATGTTCTTCTCTTACTACTCCCCAGTTTGCATAATTTGCTTTTATTTCAGCTCCTAACTTTATGTTTTCTCAGATGTTTCCTCTCAATAGAAGTTGCATCTGCTCTGGCATTCTGTTTGTGCTACCTTCATCAGCTGAGATAATGCTGCCATCAACTAATTGTTCTACTTATTAACCTTTTAGTTTCCATGAACATAGGAAAAAAAGTCCTTCATCAGCTCATCTGTGTGTTTTTCTGTCTCTGCTCTGTCTTCTCAAACCCCCAGTCAGTCGTGGCAGACGGCTGCTTGTCCTGAGTCAGGCTCAGCACAAGATTTTTCCCTTTAACGGGAAAATCCTCCTGTTAAAGTCAACAACACAACTGCCTACTGTCGCCCACTGCTGGTCCAGGAGGAGTAAATGCTGCAAGTCAATGGCTCAACTCAACCTGCCGAGTTTCCTTAGACAGAAACTTTTCAACTAAATTGAATAACTGAGTTTAATGCTCTGTTTGATAAATAGGATCAGTTGAAGCGCAGATTGAATTGAAATGACTGCAGGAAACTTGAACGGACCTCTGCCCACCAGGTTCACCATTCAGGCAGACAACAACTTTTACACTCTGCTCTTTTGTAAGCAATGTGATACTTTCTTTATTTAAAAGATAAACATAAAATATGTCCCCTGCAATTTGCTTTGCACTGTGAAGCTCGTTTTCTTTTTCAGAGCCTTAGAGGTCTTAAGTATCAACACATATTTGGTATCTTTACTGTACGCGTCAACTTAAAGTGTTTCATTATCTCGCCAATAATCCTTTTAAAAGCAGAGCTGCATATGGCAAGTGTGTAATCCACAGAATCAGAGATTTCAGGGCCGGAAAAGGAGTTACATCCTAAATTATAAAACGCTGAGCGTTTCTGTTTCCACAGCCGGGATTGGATACAGGGATTACACCCCTTCCCATTCCTCTCCTCCATCTCTATCCCCCCGCTCCATCCCTAGACCGTGACAGAGGCTGTCACTGCGGACGGCTGCGGGCGGCCGATTGCTCCTGCCGCAGAACAAACATCGCTCATTCGCCAAAACACAGATGTTCCCTCCTGACAGCTGAGGAGGGGAGCTCTCAACCCTGTCAAGCCAAACAAGGGAGTTTGCCCACTCTATGTCATGCGGCCTGCGAGGCATCTGCCACCAATCCCACTACATTCGCTTCATAAACAAGACAAGACAGCTGTCAGAGCCACGCTGACGTTGATGTTTGAAGCTACGTCTGTAAAAGAGGGGCCTGATTTAGTACGTTATCATGACGACGCGCTAATCAAATTATTACCCAGCAGCCTGCAGAGGAGACGGCAACACTTAAGTTGACTTTTCAAGCTTTCCTCATCATTCCTGGTGGATGTCTGACAATATTTGGTCTAGTGAAATCAACAGAACCAGCAGCTGCTCTTATCAAGATAACAGAAGTCCAACATCAATAACCAGATCAGTCACTGTTTAGCTGAAATTATACTTCCACTCATACGTTCAGGAGTTCATTTCTTCTATGAAGGCCAACAGGTGACCCACATTTAGGGTGGCGGATGATGCTGGTTACAGTTCTGACAATGAAAATTGGAAAGTTTCACAGAATTTTATTTTAGGTGTTTTCCAAAATAGTGGATATGTGCAAAACTAATATGCTTCAAAAATGTTGTGGTTTTAAATTGATGTATCGATTTGAACACTTCACCCAGCAATGTTTTAGTTTTTGTCTTCTTAGCTGAATGTTTATTTTACAAAAGGCGAGTCAGAGGGTGAACTAAAGCACTGGGAAAGTTCACACTGAAAAAGGTCCCTTTAATTACAAATCTAAACACAAAGACAAATGGAAAACACAGGAAGGCACAAGAATATGAGGACAAACTGATACCGGAAATCATGGATCAAACAGAAAGGGTCCAGCAAATGTAAAAGGAGAGAAAGGAGCTTAAATACTGAGGGAAGAAGAGCTAATTATAGGTGAGTGGCTGCAGCTGGAGAAGGGAGCCGGTAGAGGCAAAGAAGGAAATGACTTACCAGCTGGTAAGGGGAGCAGAATGAAAGATAAAACAAAGGGAACATCAGAAAAGAAGTTGAAACTGATATAAACAATAAACAAAAAGAAATAGTAATCTAAAGAAACAAATTAAAAATATAAACAATGAGACTAACTGAAATGAAGTATAAACTAAGATGGCAAGAAATGAGAAAATGAACTAGAAGGAAATTATCAAAAAATAAACACTAAACGTCCAAACAGGAAAGCATCATAACAGTTTACTCAAAATCAACGATGACTTTGGACAACTTCAACTTTAAGGTGAACTGAACCTGTGGTCCTTAAACTGGGGCTGCTTAAAACCCTAAACCCTTAATTGTTTCTGTTTCCTTACAATAGAGAGGTAATGCCCTTGGGGGGAAAAAAGCTCCAACAGGACAGCATCTTGGTTTCAGACCAACGAGATTAACATTCTGGAGTGGCCAGCTCAATCTCTGGACTTTAATCCCACAGAAAGGTGGGTCTGACATCAAGCGCTCTGCTTCTGAAGCAAAACCAAGGATTGCAATCCAATCATCCCGGGCTGGAATTCCTGCACACTGGTGCCAGAAGTGGGTCAACTTCTTGCAACACTGATGTGAAGCAGATCTAGGAAACCATGGATCCAATGAGATCACCAGAAAACTAAACCTTCAAGCATTTTATTGAGTAAATCTCTGCAAATGTTTGAGTTTTTAAAGAAAAACAAAATCAGCAAAATATAAATTTTTCCTCAAATATTTGTAGGTTGAGAACAAATTTGATCAATGGCCTAGTCAAAGTTTAGACTCGATTCCAATGGACAATCTGTGGTAAATGTGAAAACACACAGTAATGCTCTCTGTCCAACCAATCTTGAAAGCCGTTCCACTTTATGATTATGGATACTTTGTGTTCAGTGTTTGTGCTTGTAATGTGAGGAAAAGTGGAATATGTCAAAGGGTGTAGAAACTTTTGCGTCCTCCAATCAACCCTAAAAAAAAGGGGGTCACCTCACAGCTTTCTACTGGCCGTACTGATGACAAAACGTAATCTCCGGGTCTCATAAAAAGAGAGGAACTGATTGGGACACCTCCAGCTGTGACCAGAACTTGATTTCAGATTTCACCAAAGTAGAGGACCGAGCTGCACAAACACCAGACCTGTCACCTGACACTGACACTAAGTGCCCTCTCAGAGAGTTGACCACCAGAATGACCTTCCGCAACGACACATCCAGATGCTATCTGAGAGGCAGCGCTCGTCAAAACCGCAGCAGCCAAATGGTCTCAACCTTATTTTTGCTTTGATCAAACTGTCTAGGCATCACTGTCATGATCCAGCGATGCTATTTCAGTCTGCCGCTTCATCAAATATCGCGAGGTATCCTCTGCAGGAAGGTGCTTTCTCAAAGATCACAGTTTGCCTCCTTTTTTTTATGCAATGATCTCATAGCGCAGACGGCTGTTGTTTGCCTCTTTTAAATTGCTCTCTCAGCTGAGGCTTTATGAATTATCGATGAGTGTAGACTAAACATTTTGGTAAAAATAAACACGTTTGTGACACATTGGAGAACAGAGCATTTTAAACTGCAGTGGTGGAACGGGACTATATAAGAATAATGTGCAACTTTAAACCTCAGCTGCATGGTGTTGGATTTCTACCATAACATTTAATAATGTTTGACAAAATTAAATATTTTTGAACTTAGATATACATTCAGTACCTCTGATTCAAGACATACAGTAAGGTGGGACCCTCTTTTCCCCGGACATGTCCTTGTTTCAGGTTCTGTTGGGGACATCAGGACGGCATTTATTGATTGATGAAAATGTCCCCCTGTTGGTGGTTCATAGACGGAACTACCACAGTGTATAAGGGCCATTGAAGATGGAAAAAAAAAGTAAATTTTCAACAAAAAACTCAGAAATTTTGAGATTAATAACTGAAATTTTCTAGAAAAAAAAAAACATGTAATTTCAAAAGTAAAAAAATAATAATAATTTAGAGTTTTGACAATTTTGCAGTTTGAAGAGTCGAAATTTTTTGTCATACAGAACAGAAACTGACTGCGCCGCTATAAATCCTAGCCTGTGTTACGTGTCGCCACAAAGTGGCAGTAAGTGCATGTAAAGCACCCTGGAGCCACAGCGGTGGACATGGGGGCAAAACAACCAACAAAGAAGAATAACACCATGTTTCTGTTTCCCCGTCTGTCTGCCAAAATCTGAAGTAATCCATTTTTGGGGTTTAATCACTTTATTTGTTTGCTGTGACTCTCCGGTGAGTCATACGCTAAATATCCCTGCTTGTCAACAATTAGCAGCAAGTTAATATTTTTGCTGTCATGCACTGAAAGTTGAATTGTATTTTTTATTTTTTATTTTTTGCATGGGTTGAATGTTAAAGAAAAGTAAACAGGTTACTCATGGGGATCGGTTCGTTTGACAGTGCAGTGAAAAGTAAATCCCAGCAGCTGAAAATGTAGTAAATGTTGCAATTTTGGCCCCCAATGGAACTGAAGCCATTATGTGTTGAAAGACCCTAAATCTACAAAGTCAAAAAAATGTCTATGGGATACAGAAGAAGAGACAAATATGCCCAAAATACCTGATACCATTACAAATGAGAGTGCTCTCCACAAAGCTTCAAACTGTATCAGAGTTCTTTTTAAAAAGCAGTAAGTATAAGTCGAATTTATAGCGCTTCTCACATAGTACTGCAAAGCACTTTAGGAGGTAAAACACACTCATACAATATAAATATCACTGTAAAGTAATCCAGTAATTCAAAGAAAATGCATTGTATACAGCTGGAATTGAAAAAGTGCCTCTAAACAGATTCCAGGACTTTCTTTAGTTTTAAAGTTTGGTCAGCAGGAAAACCAACAAACCCTGATCAGATGACCTCAGGGTCCTACTAGGAGCATGCAAGTCAGACAGCAATAAAAGTGCCTGACCATGCAGGGTATGTAATATCAATAACTTTATATTAGATCCTATCATTGACTGGAAGCCAGTGTAAAGACAAGAGTTATGTGACCGAACTGACCAGCTGTTGTCAGTAGCATGGCTGATGCGTTCAGGGCTAGCTGATGACGACCTATAGATGGTTTAGGAGGGACTGTAAATAGATTTACAGGAATTATTTCCAGCTCAAGTTGTGATTTTATTTCTAAAATGGAAAACAACCCGAGCCAGCCTTAGCTGCACAATGAGGGAACCAACAGAGTTAGCCACTTTAGCGAAAGTAATGTCCGTCTGTGTCATTTAACTCCAGCCAGTCTTTGATTTTAGAAATTCAGTCTCAGAGTTTGACACTCTCAGTTGGATCAGGATTAAACTAAAAGCACATCTGTAGGTCACTCACATACAAATCCTCAGAGACATTCTTAAATTCACTAAAATGACTGAGAGGCAGCAAATACAGTGTGAACTAGAGTGGAACAACAACAGAGCCCTGGTGCACCCCACATAAACGTATCCCAGACACAGACCTCTAAAGGTCAACTGCCATTTTATAAAGCTCAGTTTCTACTCTTGGTCAAAAGACAGTAATATCTGTTCTTGAAATATGAGACAAATGTGACATTTTTTTTTTTTTTGCTAAGCAATAGTTTTTAACCTCTAATCTATTTGTTTTCACTCAGAAGAGTTAAGGACCAAACATTCATAGCTGAAGGGTGAATTTTTGCCAGTAGTATAAATAATAATCATGATATGCATATTTTAAATGTATTGAATTTCTTAAGTTTCATGACAGTGAGTACAATATTTTCTCCCCAAAGTAGGAAAGTGATGCATCACCTACCCCCGTTGCTCTAACATGATATTTTAGGAGGGAAAGTAGAAAATAGTGTGAGAACATCGTCCTCAGTGTTTCATGCCTCCACTGAGACATATGTGGACATCAGGTTTTGCTTAAAGCAGCAAGTTCCCAGCAGAGAGAGCTGCCAGCGTGCCAAGGTATAAAGCATAAGCTGTCCTGTTTTTTTTTTTTTTTTTTTCCAGCAAACTGTTTGAGTGGACCATAAGGTAAGGCTTTGACAGTTAATAACCATCTCGACTACATAAATTATTAATCATTGCGCGTTTGCTTATTTCTGCACTTTCTGGTTTCCAGAACCTGACAGAACCCCAGCTATAAATAACTAACAAGACAGTAGGGCTTCTCTATTTGTGAAAACTACATTCTTAATTCCAGCTAAAATGGCTGGGAGTGCAGCAATATTACCAGTCAAAGTGAAGTCTGCTCCACTTTTTAGTTGCCGTCAGAATGAACAGCATTCCGTTTCTCACCAGTGGATCCAGCTCGATCTCAACAACTCACTCAGCCTTTGTCAGTCTGTTGAACAGTGATGTTGCCCCCCAACCTTCTTCAAATCAGACTAAATTGGTGTAAATCAGCTCAGCTACATTAATGCAGTAAAAATTTGTGATTTTGCTGCAATCATTTTAAAGATATTACTAACAAAAGTTTCCAGATGTCACTACAAGTCAATCACCCCATGACCTCTGATGAACTCTGTAACATTAATATTTTTAAAATGATAGCGACTGAAACTCAAATTTTGTACTGCACAAACGCTTGACACCAATGTTGTTAGATTTGGGTAATGTGGCTGTCATGAAGTGGGGTTGTAGGTGGTGAAGAAGATGAATATATTTAATGATGATGCTCACAGTCCAAAAACAGGCAGCACGGCAGAAAGACAGGCACACAGCCAAATACCGGTAGCAACTGATACACAGGACTGAAACGAGAGCTAACGCTATCCAGGACTTAAACAGTTCTACTGGAGTGAACATACAAAACTGAGACGTTAGACACTGACAAACGACAAGGACCCGACGAGGAACACAGACAACAGGTGGGTTTAAATACACACGGGGTAATTAAGGAAACGAGACACACCTGGGGATCAATCAACGGGGAGGACAGGACAGAGACTCACAGGGAAACAGGAAAACATAGAAAAACTCAAAATAAACACAGATCATGACAGTGGCAGGCTTTTGTACCATCTGACCTTTAAACTTTAATTAATATCTCCAAGGCAAAAGCAGTGCAGACAAAATTTTTTGCTGCACAAGTATAGAACAAAGGTTTGACACCAATTTTGTTAGATTTGAAGAAGGTGAAGGGGCCAACTTCACTCAGCTGTTTGAGTCTCTTTGAGTCCTTCGCCTTCATTGCAGCACCCAGCACACCGTGGCATTGAAGACAGAATTAGATAGTAATAATTCATAGAACATGACGAACAATCTGCTGAGCTTGCATAGGAAATAGTCTGCTTACGGCCTTTTTGTAGAATACATCAGGGTTCATGGCCCACTGTAGCCTCCAGACCAAGCTAACACCGAGGTACTCGTAGGATAGAACCTGCTCCACATCTGGAGATTGGGAGCAAAGATGTTTACTGCTGAAACTGACCATCAGTTCTTTAATCTTGTCTGCGTTTAGCTGGAGTTGGTTCTCTCTGCACCACGCAACAAAACTATCCACCAAAGTGCTGCCCTCCACTTTCCGTCCCTCCTCCACACACCTCACCATATCTGCGCCATCTGAGGACTTTTGCAAATGGCACAGACTGGAACAGTTACTACAAGTCCGCAGTGACGGTGGTGAATAGGAAGGGAGACAACAATATACTGTGGGGAACTCCAATGTTGTATAAGATGATATGAAGCAGTTTTGAAACCTCACAAACTGTTCTGTGCTTTAGAAAATATTTTCTTTGGCACTGGGACCAATCATAATGTTTTTCTTCCCCATCTCATTACTGCGCATTGTCGCGCATTGTCTTGTTTTGAAGCTTGTGTGTGTCATTACACCCTACTTATTGTCAAATATAAACTGCCTCAGGTTTGAGTGTGTGCATCCGTTGTCACCAGACAGATCGTAATATTGCTTTAAATATAATAAAGTTATGGTAGAGTTACGGTATCTCTTGCTGTGCGCCTTATGTTTTTTTTTTTCCTAGGAAAGGTACATTTGTGGGAACTAATGAAATCCTGATTAGATTAGTTGTGTTTTGAAGTGGCTTCACAATACACAGATAAATTCCAGCTAAATCTCTGATTCTGTGGTGAGTTTGAGAGGAGAAAAGGAACACATTATGCTTCGAGGTAGAGCACCATTTATCATCATTACTGAGCAAACGGCCGATGCTTGAGTGGCGCACCTGTGTGGATAGCCCCCGCCCCCCTCCTGTTGCCTTTCATCCCCTATAAAACACCTACAGGTGCCGCTGACACGTTGGGTTTATCCCTGCGAAATATTAATGCACCTATAATTGAGTTTAAATCTTGAGAAAATATAAAACGCTTCCAAAACAAACCTCTTAGAGGAGCATGCCAATAGAAGGCGTCACTGCCGCAGCTGATAATGCTAATAGAACGGGGTCTGTGTGAATTCAGCTGAGAGGATTTGAAACTGTATGAAGAAGAAGGAAGAACGTTTTATGAGCAATGACAAAAGCCATTCTTCTTCCCTATTTGTGTCCTCCTCGACTATAAATGTCTTCTTTAGTGACAGACTAAGCGAGCTCAGCTTCGGTTCACTTTGTGCAGGGCGTGTGATCGGAAACCCTAACAAACGTCCCACTTCGGATTAGCTGGAGCCGGTGAGTGTCGGAGAGAACGTGAAGAGTCGGCTGTCGGGCGCTTTGATGAGAGGGAAAGGTGAGGAGTGAGGTGTCACAACACGAGGGGGGAAGCTATTTTTAGGCGTCTAATGAAACGTCTCTGTGCCGCCCAGACAACAGCAGAGGAGCTGACAGGTGATTATGATACTCTTTAATTAGCTTCCAAGCTCTAGTAAGTCTGTTAGCCAATTATCATCAGTCAGGAACATTTGATCCCTTCCCGGCAGATTTGAGGCCACAGAGGCAAAAAAAAAAAAAAAAGGGTTATTAGAATCCGCAAGACAAAAAGCTAAGATAAAAAGGAAAATGTTAGCAGTGAGGGGAATGAGAGATGAAAACGTCAATGTCTGATTCATTTATAGCAGTCTTAACAAAAACAAAAAGGTACTGGAAAATAATACTTTGTGAAACAATTGAACCATGAAGTGAGACATCACTGAAATCCAAATAGTTATGAAATTGATTAATAAAATCCTACGAGGTCATTTAAAATAGCAAAAATATACTAAGATGTCAATCGGGACGTAGGATTCTTTATCTTTACATAGGATGGAGACAGACTATTAAAAACCAAAAAAAAAAAAATAAAAAAAAAAATATATATATATATATATATATATATATATATATATATATATATATATATATATATATATAAAAAAAAAAAAAAAA